>NC_052155.1:55614827-55840655 GCF_902713615.1 Scyliorhinus canicula | reverse complement strand
GCGTGACTCCGCTTTCAGTGCTGCGTGACTCCGCTTTCATTGCTGTTTGCCTCTGCTTTCAGTGCTGTGTGAGGCAGCTTTCAGTGCTGTGTGACTCCGCTTTCAGTGCTGTGTGACTCAGCTTTCAATGCTGTGTGAGCTGCTTTCAGTGCTGTGTGAGGCTGCTTTCAGTGCTGTGTGACTCTGCTTTCAGTGCTGTATGACTCTGATTTCAATGCTGTGTGACTCCGCTTTCAGTGCTGTGTGACTCCGCTTTCAGTGCTGTGTGACTCCGCTTTCAGTGCTGTGTGACTCCGCTTTCAGTGCTGTGTGACTCCGCTTTCAGTGCTGTGTGACTCCGCTTTCAGTGCTGTGTGTCACAGCTTTCAGTGCTGTGTGACTCCGCTTTCAGTGCTGTGTGACTCCGCTTTCAGTGCTGTATGACTCTGCTTTCAGTGCTGTATGACTCTGCTTTCAGTGCTGTATGACTCTGATTTCAATGCTGTGTGACTCCGCTTTCAGTGCTGTGTGACTCCGCTTTCAGTGCTGTGTGACTCCGCTTTCAGTGCTGTGTGACTCCGCTTTCAGTGCTGTGTGACTCCGCTTTCAGTGCTGTGTGTCACAGCTTTCAGTGCTGTGTGACTCCGCTTTCAGTGCTGCGTGACTCCGCTTTCAGTGCTGCGTGACTCCGCTTTCATTGCTGTTTGCCTCTGCTTTCAGTGCTGTGTGAGGCAGCTTTCAGTGCTGTGTGACTCCGCTTTCAGTGCTGTGTGACGCTGCTTTCAGTGCTGTGTGAATCAGCTTTCAGTGCTGTGTGACTCAGCTTTCAGTGCTGTGTGAGGCAGCTTTCAGTGCTGTGTGACTCCGCTTTCAGTGCTGTGTGACTCTGCTTTCAGTGCTGTGTGAGTCTGCTTTCAGTGCTGTGTGACTCAGCTTTCAGTGCTGTGTGACTCCGCTTTCAGTGCTGTGTGACTCAGCTTTCAATGCTGTGTGAGCTGCTTTCAGTGCTGTGTGAGGCTGCTTTCAGTGCTGTATGACTCTGCTTTCAGTGCTGTATGACTCTGATTTCAATGCTGTGTGACTCCGCTTTCAGTGCTGTGTGACTCCGCTTTCAGTGCTGTGTGACTCCGCTTTCAGTGCTGTGTGACTCCGCTTTCAGTGCTGTGTGTCACAGCTTTCAGTGCTGTGTGAGGCAGCTTTCAGTGCTGTGTGACTCCGCTTTCAGTGCTGCGTGACTCCGCTTTCAGTGCTGCGTGACTCCGCTTTCATTGCTGTTTGCCTCTGCTTTCAGTGCTGTGTGAGGCAGCTTTCAGTGCTGTGTGACTCCGCTTTCAGTGCTGTGTGACGCTGCTTTCAGTGCTGTGTGACGCTGCTTTCAGTGCTGTGTGAATCAGCTTTCAATGCTGTGTGACTCAGCTTTCAGTGCTGTGTGACTCCGCTTTCAGTGCTGTGTGTCGCTGCTTTCAGTGCTCTGTGAGTCAGCTTTCAGTGCTGTGTGACTCTGCTTTCAGTGCTGTGTGACTCTGCTTTCAGTGCTGTGTGACTCCGCTTTCAATGCTGTGTGACTCCGCTTTCAATGCTGTGTGATTCAGCTTTCAGTGCTGTGTGACTCCGCTTTCAGTGCAGTGTGAGTCAGCTTTCTGTGCTGTGTGACTCCGCTTTCAGTGCTGTGTGACTCAGCTTTCAGTGCTGCGTGACTCCGCTTTCATTGCTGTTTGCCTCTGCTTTCAGTGCTGTGTGAGGCAGCTTTCAGTGCTGTGTGAGTCAGCTTTCAGTGCTGTGTGACTCCGCTTTCAGTGCTGTGTGACTCAGCTTTCAGTGCTGTGTGAGTCAGCTTTCAGTGCTGTGTGAGGCTGCTTTCAGTGCTGTATGACTCTGATTTCAATGCTGTGTGACTCCGCTTTCAGTGCTGTGTGACTCCGCTTTCAGTGCTGTGTGACTCCGCTTTCAGTGCTGTGTGACTCCGCTTTCAGTGCTGTGTGTCACAGCTTTCAGTGCTGTGTGAGGCAGCTTTCAGTGCTGTGTGACTCCGCTTTCAGTGCTGCGTGACTCCGCTTTCAGTGCTGCGTGACTCCGCTTTCATTGCTGTTTGCCTCTGCTTTCAGTGCTGTGTGAGGCAGCTTTCAGTGCTGTGTGACTCCGCTTTCAGTGCTGTGTGACGCTGCTTTCAGTGCTGTGTGAGTCAGCTTTCAGTGCTGTGTGAGTCAGCTTTCAGTGCTGTGTGAGTCAGCTTTCAGTGCTGTGTGACTCAGCTTTCAGTGCTGTGTGAGTCAGCTTTCAGTGCTGTGTGACTCCGCTTTCAGTGCTGTGTGACTCCGCTTTCAGTGCTGTGTGACGCTGCTTTCAGTGCTGTGTGAATCAGCTTTCAGTGCTGTGTGACGCTGCTTTCAGTGCTGTGTGACTCAGCTTTCAGTGCTGTGTGACTCCGCTTTCAGTGCTGTGTGACTCTGCTTTCAGTGCTGTGTGAGTCTGCTTTCAGTGCTGTGTGACTCAGCTTTCAGTGCTGTGTGACTCCGCTTTCAGTGCTGTGTGACTCAGCTTTCAGTGCTGTGTGAGTCAGCTTTCAGTGCTGTGTGACTCAGCTTTCAGTGCTGTGTGAGTCAGCTTTCAGTGCTGTGTGACTCTGCTTTCAGTGCTGTGTGACGCTGCTTTCAGTGCTGTGTGACTCTGCTTTCAGTGCTGTGTGACTCCGCTTTCAGTGCTGTGTGAGTCAGCTTTCAGTGCTGTGTGACTCAGCTTTCAGTGCTGTGTGAGTCAGCTTTCAGTGCTGTGTGAGTCAGCTTTCAGTGCTGTATGACTCTGATTTCAATGCTGTGTGACTCCGCTTTCAGTGCTGTGTGACTTCGCTTTCAGTGCTGTGTGACTCCGCTTTCAGTGCTGTGTGACTCCGCTTTCAGTGCTGTGTGACTCAGCTTTCAGTGCTGTGTGAGCAGCTTTCAGTGCTGTGTGAGTCAGCTTTCAGTGCTGTGTGACTTCGCTTTCAGTGCTGTGTGACTCAGCTTTCAGTGCAGTGTGGCTGCTTTCAGTGCTGTGTGACTCAGCTTTCAGTGCAGTGTGGCTGCTTTCAGTGCTGTGTGACTCAGCTTTCAGTGCTGTGTGACTCAGCTTTCAGTGCTGTGTGACTCCGCTTTCAGTGCAGTGTGACTCCGCTTTCAGTGCAGTGTGTCGCTGCTTTCAGTGCTGTGTGAGGCAGCTTTCAGTGCTGTGATTCAGCTTTCAGTACCAAGTGACTTGGCATTCAGTGTCGTGTGAGTCTGATTTCAGAGCTGTGTGACTCTGGTTTCAGTGCTGTGTGATGGAACCATCAATTCACCAGACACGTGTTTCCGATATGAATCTAGGCTTTAATGAACTTACTTCAGAGCCAGCCTGTTACTCGTTGATGAACGCTCTGTGAACTGCAGGCTGACTCTGGACAAGGGTATTTATACAGCAGCACCAGGGGGAGGAGTGGTGGGCGGAGCCAAGGATGGAGCCCTGTACAAGCTCCTGAGCATTCCCAGAGCTACTCCCCCTAGTGGTCGGGTAACGCTACTGTGTTTACAAATATACAGTGTGAAATTACCATGTTATATTCACCACAATTTGTGACTGCTTTCAGTGCTGTGTGAGTCTGCTTTCAGTGCTGTGTGACTCTGACTCTGCTTTCAGTGCTGTGTGAGCTGCTTTCAGTGCTGTGTGACACTGCTTTCAGTGCTGTGTGAGTCAGCTTTCAGTGCTGTGTGACTCAGCTTTCAGTGCTGTGTGAGTCAGCTTTCAGTGCTGTGTGAGTCAGCTTTCAGTGCTGTGTGACTCCGCTTTCAGTGCTGTGTGACTCAGCTTTCAGTGCTGTGTGAGTCAGCTTTCAGTGCTGTGTGAGGCTTTCAGTGCTGTGTGATCAGCTTCAGTGCTGTATGACTCTGCTTTCAGTGCTGTGTGACTCTGCTTTCAAGTGCTGTGTGACTCCGCTTTCAGTGCTGTGTGACTTCGCTTTCAGTGCTGTGTGACTCCGCTTTCAGTGCTGTGTGATCACAGCTTTCAGTGCTGTGTGAGGCAGCTTTCAGTGCTGTGTGACTCCGCTTTCAGTGCTGCGTGACTCCGCTTTCAGTGCTGCGTGACTCCGCTTTCATTGCTGTTTGACTCTGCTTTCAGTGCTGTGTGAGGCAGCTTTCAGTGCTGTGTGACTCCGCTTTCAGTGCTGTGTGACGCTGCTTTCAGTGCTGTGTGACTCAGCTTTCAGTGCTGTGTGACTCAGCTTTCAGTGTTGTGTGAGTCAGCTTTCAGTGCTGTGTGACTCCGCTTTCAGTGCTGTGTGACTCCGCTTTCAGTGCTGTGTGACGCTGCTTTCAGTGCTGTGTGAATCAGCTTTCAGTGCTGTGTGACGCTGCTTTCAGTGCTGTGTGACTCAGCTTTCAGTGCTGTGTGAGGCAGCTTTCAGTGCTGTGTGACTCCGCTTTCAGTGCTGTGTGACTCTGCTTTCAGTGCTGTGTGAGGCAGCTTTCAGTGCTGTGTGACTCCGCTTTCAGTGCTGTGTGAGTCAGCTTTCAGTGCTGTGTGACTCTGCTTTCAGTGCTGTGTGAGTCTGCTTTCAGTGCTGTGTGACTCAGCTTTCAGTGCTGTGTGACTCCGCTTTCAGTGCTGTGTGACTCAGCTTTCAGTGATGTGTGAGTCAGCTTTCAGTGCAGTGTGACGCTGCTTTCAGTGCTGTGTGAGTCTGCTTTCAGTGCTGTGTGAGTCAGCTTTCAGTGCTGTGTGACTCCGCTTTCAGTGCAGTGTGAGTCAGCTTTCAGTGCTGTGTGACTCCGCTTTCAGTGCAGTGTGACTCTGCTTTCAGTGCTGTGTGAGTCAGCTTTCAGTGCTGTGTGACTCCGCTTTCAGTGCTGTGTGAGTCAGCTTTCAGTGCTGTGTGACTCAGCTTTCAGTGCTGTGTGAGTCAGCTTTCAGTGCAGTGTGAGTCAGCTTTCAGTGCTGTGTGACTCCGCTTTCAGTGCTGTGTGACTCCGCTTTCAGTGCTGTGTGACTCAGCTTTCAGTGCTGTGTGAGTCAGCTTTCAGTGCTGTGTGACGCTGCTTTCAGTGCTGTGTGAGTCAGCTTTCAGTGCTGTGTGACTCAGCTTTCAGTGCTGTGTGACTCAGCTTTCAGTGCTGTGTGACTCCGCTTTCAGTGCAGTGTGGCTGCTTTCAGTGCTGTGTGACTCAGCTTTCAGTGCTGTGTGACTCAGCTGTCAGTGCTGTGTGACTCCGCTTTCAGTGCAGTGTGACTCCGCTTTCAGTGCAGTGTGTCGCTGCTTTCAGTGCTGTGTGAGGCAGCTTTCAGTGCTGTGATTCAGCTTTCAGTACCAAGTGACTTGGCATTCAGTGTCGTGTGAGTCTGATTTCAGAGCTGTGTGACTCTGGTTTCAGTGCTGTGTGATGGAACCATCAATTCACCAGACACGTGTTTCCGATATGAATCTAGGCTTTAATGAACTTACTTCAGAGCCAGCCTGTTACTCGTTGATGAACGCTCTGTGAACTGCAGGCTGACTCTGGACAAGGGTATTTATACAGCAGCACCAGGGGGAGGAGTGGTGGGCGGAGCCAAGGATGGAGCCCTGTACAAGCTCCTGAGCATTCCCAGAGCTACTCCCCCTAGTGGTCGGGTAACGCTACTGTGTTTACAAATATACAGTGTGAAATTACCATGTTATATTCACCACAATTTGTGACTGCTTTCAGTGCTGTGTGAGTCTGCTTTCAGTGCTGTGTGACTCTGACTCTGCTTTCAGTGCTGTGTGAGCTGCTTTCAGTGCTGTGTGACACTGCTTTCAGTGCTGTGTGAGTCAGCTTTCAGTGCTGTGTGACTCAGCTTTCAGTGCTGTGTGAGTCAGCTTTCAGTGCTGTGTGAGTCAGCTTTCAGTGCTGTGTGACTCCGCTTTCAGTGCTGTGTGACTCAGCTTTCAGTGCTGTGTGAGTCAGCTTTCAGTGCTGTGTGAGGCTGCTTTCAGTGCTGTATGACTCTGCTTTCAGTGCTGTATGACTCTGATTTCAATGCTGTGTGACTCCGCTTTCAGTGCTGTGTGACTTCGCTTTCAGTGCTGTGTGACTCCGCTTTCAGTGCTGTGTGTCACAGCTTTCAGTGCTGTGTGAGGCAGCTTTCAGTGCTGTGTGACTCCGCTTTCAGTGCTGCGTGACTCCGCTTTCAGTGCTGCGTGACTCCGCTTTCATTGCTGTTTGCCTCTGCTTTCAGTGCTGTGTGAGGCAGCTTTCAGTGCTGTGTGACTCCGCTTTCAGTGCTGTGTGACGCTGCTTTCAGTGCTGTGTGACTCAGCTTTCAGTGCTGTGTGACTCAGCTTTCAGTGTTGTGTGAGTCAGCTTTCAGTGCTGTGTGACTCCGCTTTCAGTGCTGTGTGACTCCGCTTTCAGTGCTGTGTGACGCTGCTTTCAGTGCTGTGTGAATCAGCTTTCAGTGCTGTGTGACGCTGCTTTCAGTGCTGTGTGACTCAGCTTTCAGTGCTGTGTGAGGCAGCTTTCAGTGCTGTGTGACTCCGCTTTCAGTGCTGTGTGACTCTGCTTTCAGTGCTGTGTGAGGCAGCTTTCAGTGCTGTGTGACTCCGCTTTCAGTGCTGTGTGAGTCAGCTTTCAGTGCTGTGTGACTCTGCTTTCAGTGCTGTGTGAGTCTGCTTTCAGTGCTGTGTGACTCCGCTTTCAGTGCTGTGTGACTCCGCTTTCAGTGCTGTGTGACTCAGCTTTCAGTGATGTGTGAGTCAGCTTTCAGTGCAGTGTGACGCTGCTTTCAGTGCTGTGTGAGTCTGCTTTCAGTGCTGTGTGAGTCAGCTTTCAGTGCTGTGTGACTCCGCTTTCAGTGCAGTGTGACTCTGCTTTCAGTGCTGTGTGAGTCAGCTTTCAGTGCTGTGTGACTCCGCTTTCAGTGCTGTGTGAGTCAGCTTTCAGTGCTGTGTGACTCAGCTTTCAGTGCTGTGTGAGTCAGCTTTCAGTGCTGTGTGAGTCAGCTTTCAGTGCTGTGTGACTCCGCTTTCAGTGCTGTGTGACTCCGCTTTCAGTGCTGTGTGACTCAGCTTTCAGTGCTGTGTGAGTCAGCTTTCAGTGCTGTGTGACGCTGCTTTCAGTGCTGTGTGAGTCAGCTTTCAGTGCTGTGTGACTCAGCTTTCAGTGCTGTGTGACTCAGCTTTCAGTGCTGTGTGACTCCGCTTTCAGTGCAGTGTGGCTGCTTTCAGTGCTGTGTGACTCAGCTTTCAGTGCTGTGTGACTCAGCTTTCAGTGCTGTGTGACTCCGCTTTCAGTGCAGTGTGACTCCGCTTTCAGTGCAGTGTGTCGCTGCTTTCAGTGCTGTGTGAGGCAGCTTTCAGTGCTGTGATTCAGCTTTCAGTACCAAGTGACTTGGCATTCAGTGTCGTGTGAGTCTGATTTCAGAGCTGTGTGACTCTGGTTTCAGTGCTGTGTGATGGAACCATCAATTCACCAGACACGTGTTTCCGATATGAATCTAGGCTTTAATGAACTTACTTCAGAGCCAGCCTGTTACTCGTTGATGAACGCTCTGTGAACTGCAGGCTGACTCTGGACAAGGGTATTTATACAGCAGCACCAGGGGGAGGAGTGGTGGGCGGAGCCAAGGATGGAGCCCTGTACAAGCTCCTGAGCATTCCCAGAGCTACTCCCCCTAGTGGTCGGGTAACGCTACTGTGTTTACAAATATACAGTGTGAAATTACCATGTTATATTCACCACAATTTGTGACTGCTTTCAGTGCTGTGTGACTCAGCTTTCAGTGCTGTGTGACTCTGCTTTCAGTGCTGTGTGAGTCAGCTTTCAGTGCTGTGTGACTCAGCTTTCAGTGCTGTGTGAGTCAGCTTTCAGTGCTGTGTGAGGTGCTTTCAGTGCTGTGTGAGGCAGCTTTCAGTGCTGTGTGAATCAGCTTTCAATGCTGTCTGAGTTAGCTTTCAGTGCTGTGTGAGTCAGCTTTCAGTGCTGTGTGAGTCAGCTTTCAGTGCTGTGTGACTCAGCTTTCAGTGCTGTGTGAATCAGCTTTCAGTGCTGTGTGACTCAGCTTTCAGTGCTGTGTGAATCAGCTTTCAGTGCTGTGTGAGTCAGCTTTCAGTGCTGTGTGAGGTGCTTTCAGTGCTGTGTGACTCAGCTTTCAATGCTGTCTGAGTTAGCTTTCAGTGCTGTGTGAGTCAGCTTTCAGTGCTGTGTGACTCAGCTTTCAGTGCTGTGTGAGGCAGCTTTCAGTGCTGTGTGAGCTGCTTTCAGTGCTGTGTGACTCTGACTCTGCTTTCAGTGCTGTGTGAGTCAGCTTTCAGTGCTGTGTGACTCAGCTTTCAGTGCTGTGTGAATCTGCTTTCAGTGCTGTGTGAGTCAGCTTTCAGTGCTGTGTGACTCAGCTTTCAGTGCTGTGTGACTCAGCTTTCAGTGCTGTGTGAATCTGCTTTCAGTGCTGTGTGAGTCAGCTTTCAGTGCTGTGTGACTCAGCTTTCAGTGCTGAGTGACTCAGCTTTCAGTGCTGTGTTAATCAGTTTTCAGCCCTGTCGGGCTCAGCTTTCAGTGTTGTGTCTCTCCACTATCAGCGCCGTGTGACTGCTTTTAGTACTCTGACTGGTTTCACTGCTGTTGTGGGTATGATTTCATGCTCTGTGTGAGTCTACTTTGCACTGTTTGAATCTGTCTTCAGTGCTGTGTGACTCAGCTTTCACACAGCACCGGGGTTGCAGCCTCTTGCGGTGGCTGAATGGGTGTTGTGTGCTGGGGTACGATGGCGGTCTCCAGGGAGGGTTGTGTCCGAGGTTCATACTCTCCTGGTTCGACCGGGACTGGGGGCGCTGGGGGCTGGCTGGCGCGGGTGCACGGAACTGGTGGAGCGAGCTCATGGGCCCGGGAGCGCGAGGGGGCGGCAGCATGGGGTGTAGGGTGAGGGGTTCTGCTGTGGGGGTCGAGGGGGCGCTGGATCCGGCGGGTGCCACATCCCGGAGGGATACAGTGTTCTGATGGCCGTCAGGGAACTCGACGAATGCGTACTGGGGGTTGGAGTGGAGCAGGCGCACCTTCTCAACAAGGGGGTCGGTTTTGTGCGCCCTGACAGGTTTACTCAGAGGTACGGGGCCCGGCGTCCTCAGCCATGCCGGAAGTGAGACCCCTGTGGTAGTGCCCCTGGAAAAAATGAAGAGCCTCTCGTGAGGGGTCTGATTGGTCACCGTGCACAATAGTGACCTAATAGCGTGGAGCGCGTCTGGGAGGACTTCCTGCCACTGGGAGACTTGGAGCTTTCTAGACCGGAGGGCCAGTAGGACGGTCTTCCAGACCGTCACGTTCTCCCTCTCCACCTGCTCATTCCCCCTGGGGTTGTAGCTGGTAGTCCTGCTCGAGGCAATGCCCTTGTCGAGCAGGTACTGACGCAGCTCGTCGCTCATGAAGGACGAACCACGGTCGTTGTGCACGTAGCTGGGGAAACCAAACAGAGTGAAGATGCTACGCAGGGCCCTAATGACTGTGTGGGAGGTCATGTCGGGGCACGGGATAGCAAATGGGAAACGGGAGAACACATCTACGACGTTTAGAAAGTAAACGTTCTGTTAGTTGAGGCGAGTGGCCCTTTGAAATCAATCACGGGGCGTTCAAAGGGCCTAGAAGCCTTGACCAGGTGGGCCCTGTCTGGTCTATAGAAGTGCGGTTTACACTCCGCACAGATCGGGCAGTCCCTGGTGACCGCTTTTACCTTCTCGTCATAGAAAGGCAGGTTCCGGCTCTGATGTAGTGGGCGAGCTGGGTGACCCCCGGGTGGCAGAGGTCATTGTGGATGACTTTCAATCGGTCAATCTGCGCGCTGGCGCATGTCCCACGGGATAGGGCATCCGGAGGCTCGTTGAGCTTCACGGGTCGATACTTAATATCGTAATTGTAGGTGGAGAGTTCGATCCTCCAACTCAGAATTGTGTCGTTTTTAATTTTGCCCCTTTGCGAGTTGTCAAACATGAAGGCAACCGATCTTTGGTCGGTGATGAGGGTGAACCTCCTACCTGCGAGGTAGTGCCTCCAGTGACGAATAGCCTCCACAATGGCTTGTGCTTCTTTCTCGACTGAGGAGTTTCAGAGTTCTGAAGCAGAGAGGGCACGGGAGAAAAATGCGATTGGTCTCCCTGCCTGATTTAGTGTGGCTGCTAGAGCTACCTCTGAGGCATTGCTCTCAACCTGGAATGGAGTGGATTCATCTACCGGCCGCATGACCACTTTGGCGACTTCCTCCTTGCTGCCGCGAAGGCCTGGCGTGCCTCGGCTGATGGGGGAAATCGTGTGGCCCTAAAGAGTGGGCAGGCTTTGTCCGCATATTGAGGGACCCACTGGGCGTAGTAGGAGAAGAAGCCCAAGCACCGTTTGAGGGCCTTGGGGCAATGGGGGAGGGGGAGTTCTAAGAGGGGGTGCATACGGCCCGGGTCTGGGCCCAGGACTCTGTTTTCCACGACATAGCCGAGGATGGCTAGTCTGTTTGTGCGGAAAACGCATTTCTCCTTGTTATACGTGAGATTCAGTTTCTGTGCCGTCTGGAGAAAACGGTGGAGGTTGGCATCATGGTCCTGCTGGTTATAGCCGCAGATGGTGACATTGTCCAAGTACGGAAACGTGGCCCGCAGCCCGTACTGGTCCACCATTCGGTCCATTGCTCATTGGAACACCGAGACCCCATTAGTGACGCCGAAAGGGACCCGGAGGAAATGGAAGAGGCGGCCATCGGCCTCGAATGCCGTGTAGTGGCGGTCCTTCGGGAGGATTGGGAACTGGTGGTATGCAGACTTCATATCCACCGTGGAAAAGAACCGATACTGGGTGATCTGGTTTACCATGTCTGCAATCCTGGGGAGGGGATACGCGTCGAGGAGCGTTAGTCTATTTATGGACTGACTGTAGTCGACAACCATGCGGAATACTTCCCCGGTCTTAACGACCACCACCTGAGCTCTCCAGGGACTATTGCTGGCCTCTATAACCCCCTCACTGAGAAGCCATCAGACCTCTGTTCTGATAAATACCCTATCCTGCAGGCTGTATCGCCTGCTACGAGTGGCTACGGGTTGACAGTCCTTTGTGGGATTGGCGAAGAGAGGGAGGGGGGGGGAATTCGCAGCGTAGCGAGGCTGCAGATAGTGAGTGGGGGCAGGGGCCCGCCGAAGCTGAGGGTGAGGCTCTTGAGGTTACATTGGAAGTCTAGCCTAATAATAGTGGCGCGCAGAGTTCGGGCAAAACGTAGAGGTTGAATGAGTAGCTAGCGCCTCGGATTGTGAGTGTCCTCGGATAAACTCGGCCGGTTCATATACTGCAGCGCTAGCGATACTCGATAAGATATATGTAAGGCCCATTAACGAAGTTTACGCACGCCATGTGTTCACGACTCGCCGCCAGCGGCCTACAGAATCATTCGCCGAATTTGTAAGGGAACTCAATAATTTGTCAAATGACTGTAACTATCAAGCGGTTACCGCGGCTGAACACAGGGAACTTGCTGTACGCGATGTTTTTGTAGCGGGCCTCAGGTCTAATTATGTGCGCCAACGGCTGCTGGAAAAGGGGGCCCAAGACTTAGAAGCGACTGTGGAAGCTGCGACCACGATGGAGGTCTACTTCAGCAGCCTCACCTCGTTCCCCGCGACCCAATCATGGGCCCCCGACCAGCGACTCCCCCAGGCCTGTGCTGCGCGGCCGCCCAGCCACCATGCTGCCCCAGCCAGCCACTATGCTGCTCCAGCCAGCCACTATGCTGCTCCAGCCAGCCACTATGCTGCCCCAGCCAGCCACCATGCTGCCCCAGCCAGCCACTATGCTGCCCCAGCCAGCCACCTGCTGGCCCCAGCCAGCCACTATGCTGCTCCAGCCAGCCACCATGCTGCCCAGCCAGCCACTATGCTGCCCCAGCCAGCCACATGCTGCCCACAGCCAGCCACTATGCTGCTCCAGCCAGCCACCATGCTGCCCCAGCCAGCCACTATGCTGCTCCAGCCAGCCACTATGCTGCTCCAGCCAGCCACTATGCTGCTCTAGCCCAGCCACCATGCTGCCCAAGCCAGACACTATGCTGCTCCAGCCAGCCACTATGCTGCTCCAACCTGCCATTTCTGCGGCCAGAACCAGCACCCGCGGCAGCACTGCCCGGCCCGCAATGCGACCTGCAGCAGCTGCGGGCGGAAAGGCCACTACGCGAGAGTGTGCCTCGCAAAAAGGGCCCCAGCTTCCAACTCCCCAGCGGCACAAAGTAATCGCTCCCCACTCCCGCAGGCCTGCGGGGCCCGAAACGCTGCGGCCTATGCCCCGACTCCGCCCCCTCCCGCCACTTGCGATCCGTGGGGGCCGCCATCTTGGCACACCTCCACCACGCGGCCGGCCACGTGCGACTCATGGGGGCCACCATCTTGGACACCATCTTCCTTGCCGCCGTACTCTTCCGATGAGTTGTCCGAGCGTGGAGATGCAGGTCCGGCCCGTGGATCGCACGTGGCGGGCGGCGAGGAAGATGGTGTCCAAGATGGTGGCCCCCATGAGTCGCACGTGGCCGGCCGCGTGGTGGAGGTTTGCCAAGATGGCGGCCCCCACGGATCGCAAGTGGCGGGAGGGGGCGGAGTCGGGCTGGAGCAGCATAGTGGCTGGCTGGAGCAGCATAGTGGCTGGCTTGGGCAGCATGGTGGCTGGCTGGAGCAGCATAGTGGCTGGCTGGGGCAGCATGGTGGCTGGGCGGCCGCGCAGCACAGGCCTGGGGGAGTCGCTGGTCGGGGGCCCATGATTGGGTCGCGGGGAACGAGGTGAGGCTGCTGAAGTAGACCTCCATCGTGGTCGCAGCTTCCACAGTCGCTTCTAAGTCTTGGGCCCCCTTTTCCAGCAGCCGTTGGCGCACATAATTAGACCTGAGGCCCGCTACAAAAACATCGCGTACAGCAAGTTCCCTGTGTTCAGCCGCGGTAACCGCTTGATAGTTACAGTCATTTGACAAATTATTGAGTTCCCTTACAAATTCGGCGAATGATTCTGTAGGCCGCTGGCGGCGAGTCGTGAACACATGGCGTGCGTAAACTTCGTTAATGGGCCTTACATATATCTTATCGAGTATCGCTAGCGCTGCAGTATATGAACCGGCCGAGTTTAGTTGCGTAGAGATTCTGTGGCTCACCCTCGCGTGCAGTAGACTTAGCTTCTGTTCCTCTGTCGTTTCGGCTGTGCTCTCTTCTGCCAGATAGGCCTTAAAGCACCGCATCCAGTGGGAGAAGATTTCTTTAGCCTCTGCATCCTGCGGGTCGAGTTCCAGGCATACAGGCTTGAGGGCCGATTCCATGATCGATCTTGACTGTTCTTAAGTTGATTAAATTGATGGAACCATCAATTCACCAGACACGTGTTTCCGATATGAATCTAGGCTTTAATGAACTTACTTCAGAGCCAGCCTGTTACTCGTTGATGAACGCTCTGTGAACTGCAGGCTGACTCTGGACAAGGGTATTTATACAGCAGCACCAGGGGGAGGAGTGGTGGGCGGAGCCAAGGATGGAGCCCTGTACAAGCTCCTGAGCATTCCCAGAGCTACTCCCCCTAGTGGTCGGGTAACGCTACTGTGTTTACAAATATACAGTGTGAAATTACCATGTTATATTCACCACAATTTGTGACTGCTTTCAGTGCTGTGAGAGTCTGCTTTCAGTGCTGTGTGAATCCGCTTTCAGTGCTGTGTGAGGCAGCTCTCAGTGCTGTGTGACTCCGCTTTCAGTGCTGTGTGAGGTGCTTTCAGTGCTGTGTGAATCCGCTTTCAGTGCTGTGTGAATCAGCTTTCAGTGCTGTGTGACTCTGACTCTGCTTTCAGTGCTGTGTGACTCCGCTTTCAGTGCTGTGTGAGGTGCTTTCAGTGCTGTGTGAATCAGCTTTCAGTGCTGTATGACCCAGCTTTCAGTGCTGTGTGACTCAGCTTTCAGTGCTGTGTGAGTCAGCTTTCAGTGCTGTTTGCCTCTGCTTTCAGTGCTGTGTGAATCCGCTTTCAGTGCTGTGTGAGGCAGCTCTCAGTGCTGTGTGACTCCGCTTTCAATGCTGTGTGAGGTGCTTTCAGTGCTGTGTGAATCCGCTTTCAGTGCTGTGTGAATCAGCTTTCAGTGCTGTGTGACTCTGACTCTGCTTTCAGTGCTGTGTGACTCCGCTTTCAGTGCTGTGTGAGGTGCTTTCAGTGCTGTGTGAATCAGCTTTCAGTGCTGTATGACCCAGCTTTCAGTGCTGTGTGAGTCAGCTTTCAGTGCTGTGTGAGTCAGCTTTCAGTGCTGTGTGAGGTGCTTTCAGTGCTGTATGACCCAGCTTTCAGTGCTGTGTGACTCCGCTTTCAGTGCTGTGTGACTCAGCTTTCAGTGCTGTTTGCCTCTGCTTTCAGTGCTGTGTGACTCAGCTTTCAGTGCTGTGTGACTCCGCTTTCACTGCTGTGTGACTCAGCTTTCAGTGCTGTGTGAGCTGCTTTCAGTGCTGTCTGAGTCAGCTTTCAGTGCTGTGTGAGGCAGCTTTCAGTGCTGTGTGAGGCAGCTTTCAGTGCTGTGTGACTCAGCTTTCAGTGCTGTCTGAGTCAGCTTTCAGTGCTGTGTGACTCAGCTTTCACTGCTGTGTGACTCAGCTTTCAATGCTGTGTGATTCAGCTTTCAGTGCTGTGTGAGTCTGATTTCAGTGCTGTGTGACTCCGCTTTCAGTGCTGTGTGACTCAGCTTTCAGTGCTGTGTGACTCAGCTTTCAGTGCTGTGTGACTCCGCTTTCAGTGCTGTGTGACTCCGCTTTCAGTGCTGTGTGACTCAGCTTTCAGTGCTGTGTGAGTCAGCTTTCAGTGCTGTGTGTCTCTGCTTTCAGTGCTGTGTGAGGCAGCTTTCAGTGCTGTGTGAGTCTGCTTTCAGTGCTGTGTGACTCTGCTTTCAGTGCTGTGTGAGGCAGCTTTCAGTGCTGTGTGAGTCAGCTTTCAGTGCTGTGTGAGTCTGCTTTCAGTGCTGTGTGACTCTGCTTTCAGTGCTGTGTGAGGCAGCTTTCAGTGCTGTGTGAGTCAGCTTTCAGTGCTGTGTGTCTCTGCTTTCAGTGCTGTGTGAGTCAGCTTTCAGTGCTGTGTGACTCTGCTTTCAGTGCTGTGTGACTCAGCTTTCAGTGCTGTGTGACTCAGCTTTCAGTGCTGTGTGTCTCTGCTTTCAGTGCTGTGTGACCCCGCTTTCAGTGCTGTGTGAGTGAGCTTTCAGTGCTGTGTGACTCTGCTTTCAGTGCTGTGTGACTCAGCTTTCAGTGCTGTGTGACTCCGCTTTCAGTGCTGTGTGACTCAGCTTTCAGTGCTGTGTGACTCAGCTTTCAGTGCTGTGTGAGGCAGCTTTCAGTGCTGTGTGACTCAGCTTTCAGTGCTGTGTGACTCAGCTTTCAGTGCTGTGTGACTCAGCTTTCAGTGCTGTGTGAGTGAGCTTTCAGTGCTGTGTGACTCTGCTTTCAGTGCTGTGTGACTCAGCTTTCAGTGCTGTGTGAATCCGCTTTCAGTGCTGTGTGACTCAGCTTTCAGTGCTGTGTGAGTGAGCTTTCAGTGCTGTGTGACTCTGCTTTCAGTGCTGTGTGACTCAGCTTTCAGTGCTGTGTGACTCAGCTTTCAGTGCTGAGTGAGGCAGCTTTCAGTGCTGTGTGAATCCGCTTTCAGTGCTGTGTGACTCTGCTTTCAGTGCTGTGTGACTCAGCTTTCAGTGCTGAGTGAGGCAGCTTTCAGTGCTGTGTGAATCCGCTTTCAGTGCTGTGTGACTCAGCTTTCAGTGCTGAGTGAGGCAGCTTTCAGTGCTGTGTGAGTCAGCTTTCAGTGCTGTGTGAATCCGCTTTCAGTGCTGTGTGAGTCAGCTTTCAGTGCTGTGTGACTCAGCTTTCAGTGCTGTGTGACTCAGCTTTCACTGCTGTGTGACTCAGCTTTCAGTGCTGTGTGAGTCAGCTTTCAGTGCTGTGTGACTCAGCTTTCAGTGCTGTGTGAGTCATCTTTCAGTGCTGTGTGACTCAGCTTTCAGTGCTGTGTGAGTCAGCTTTCAGTGCTGTGTGACTCAGCTTTCACTGCTGTGTGACTCAGCTTTCAGTGCTGTGTGAGTCAGCTTTCACTGCTGTGTGACTCAGCTTTCAGTGCTGTGTGAGTCAGCTTTCAGTGCTGTGTGAGTCAGCTTTCAGTGCTGTGTGACTCAGCTTTCAGTGCTGTGTGACTCAGCTTTCAGTGCTGTGTGACTCAGCTTTCATTGCTGTGTGACTCAGCTTTCAGTGCTGTGTGACTCCGCTTTCAGTGCTGTGTGAGTCTAATTTCAGTACTGTGTGTGATAAACTACTGTTACATTTGTATTAGGTGATGTAAGGTAGGACCTGTACTATAGGTTCGCCAGTGGCTCCTGCCTGCTAGCTCTGGCCCAGGAAGAGGAGTATAAATATGCGTGTCCTCTATTCAGCAGCCATTTCGCCAGCTGCTGTGGGAGGCCACACTTCTTACTGCAATAAAACCACAGCAGTACCCAATCTGTCCAATCTGTCCAACGGTACATCGGTACAAGCGGTACAATCTGTACAATTGATCGTGCATCAATTTATTGCAGTAAGATCTTCTACAAAGTGGACCTCCGAATCAAACCGGATCGCCTGCAGCTGGATCCGCAATCGACCGATGCCAGAAGAAACTTTAATCACTGGTTAGCTTGCTTCGAGGCTTACCTCAGCGACCACCCCACCGACGGAGGCTCAGAAGATACAGATCCTGTACTAACGATTAAGCCCCAGCGTGTTTCCGCTGATCCAGGACACCCCGACCTACGTGGACGCCATGGCGCTCCTCAAAGAGAACTACGCGCAGAATGCGAACTCACTCTTCGCCAGGCACGTACTCGCCACTCGCTCTCAACTCCCTGGTGAGTCCATTGAAGACTTCTGGCGGGTCCTAATCCCACTCGTCCGGGACTGTGACTGTCAGGCCGTCACGGCCACCGAACATTCTAATCTCCTCATGCGCGATGCTTTTGTAACGGTGATTGGGTCGGATCTCATCCGCCAAAGACAGCTCGATCTAGCGGAGACTAAAAAGCTCGCGCTCTCCATGACGGTCGCCTCACGTAACGCTCAGGCCTACCCCTCCGGCTGCGCGGCCCACCCCTCCTATCCCTCGTGTACCCCGCAATAGGCCGCCCCAGCCAAGGCCTTACCAAGCCAATACGCCTGCACCGCACGCCAATCCGCGCACCCCGGGGGTCCCCGATGTTACTTCTGCGGCCAGCAGAAGCACCCTCGCCAACGTTGCCCGGCTCACACCGCCATTTGCAAGGCTTGCAACAAAAAGGACCACTTCACCGAAGTGTGCCAGGCCCGCGCTCTCACCACGATCGCCCCCTCACCCCTGACACACGCACAATGGGTGTCACCACTTTGTCCCCTGCAGGATCTTCAGTCGCTGCCATCTTGTCTTCCCCACGGGGCATGGAAGCCGACAACATTCCACGACCGGGGCCCCCCAAGCTCTCCGTCTTCTGACACCAGTGACGATCAACTGCAGCTCGCCTCGATGACGCTCGACCAGTCTCGTCCACACAACCTGGCCACGACTTCGACTACGGTGAAAATCAACGGCCACGTAGCCTCTTCCCTGCTGGACTCCGGGATCACCGAAAGCTTCATCCACTCAGATAGGGTAAGGCGCTGCTCCCTCGCGGTCCACTCCGCCAACCAAAGAATCTCCCTGCCCTCCGGATCCCATTCCGTCCCGATCCAGGGGTTCTGCACGGTCACTCTCACGGTCCAGGGCGTAGAATTCAGCGGCTTCCGCCTCTACATCCTCCCTAACCTCTGCATTGCACTATTGCTATGGGTGGTTTAGCACAGGGCTAAATCGCTGGCTTTGAAAACAAACCAAGGCAGGCCAGCAGCATGGTTCAATTCCTGTACCAGCCTCCCCGAACAGGCGCCGGAATGTGGCGACTAGGGGCTTTTCACAGTAACTTCATTTGAAGCCTACTTGTGACAATAAGCGATTTTCATTCATACTAGGCCTGGATTTGCAGTGCAATCACCAGAGCCTCCCCGTCAAATTCGGCGGGCCCCTACTACCCCACACTGTGTGCAGCCTCGCGACCCTAAAGGTCGACCCCCCCCTCTCTCTTTGCCAATCTAACTTCGGATTGCAAAACCGTTGCCACCGGGAGAAGACAGTACAGCACCCAGGACACGACCTTCATCAGGTCCGAGGTCCAGCAGCTGCTTCGGGAAGGCATCATCGAGGCCAGCAACAGCCCCTGGAGAGGCCAAGTGGTAGTCGTTAAAATTGGGGAGAAGTATAGAATGGTCATGGACTATTATGTGTTGGGTACTTTGGATCCGTGAAACACATACAGGCAACCTACACTTAAAATAGTACAACACTATTTTATTAAACTATGAACTGCTCAACATACTATTACTGTGGGTTAACACGATGTTAGATTAACTAAAGACCTGTGCCCATCCTAAACAGTTGAATCACTCAGCACGTGGTGAGACTCTGTGCTGTAAACTATAAGCTCTTGTGATTCTGAATGAGCGGGCAAAGTGATGCCCTCTGTCTTTATAGTGAGTGTGCTCTAACTGGTGATTGGCTGCGGTGTTTATGCATGTTGATTGGTCCTATTGTATGTCCATCAGTGTGTGTGTCTGCACCATGATATACTGGTGTATATTATGACAGACTACAGCCAGACAATCAATCGGTACACGCAGCTCGATGTGTACCCCCTCCTACTGCATATCTGATATGGTCAATCAGATTGCGCAGGACCGGGTCTTCTCGACGATTGACCTAAATTCCGCCTACCACCAGCTCCCCATCCGTAAATCGGACCGTCCATACACTGCCTTCGAGGCGGACGTCTCTATCACTTCCGCAGGGTTCCCTTCGGCGTCACTAACGGGGTCTCGGTCTTCCAAAGGGAGATGGACCGAATGGTCGACCGGTACGGTTTGCGGGCCACCTTCCCATGCCTAGACAACGTCACCATGATGCCAACCTTGCTAAATTCCTCCGCACCGCCACTCTCTTCAACCTCACCTACAATAAGGAGAAGAAGACGATGGCACGTCCCACTTAGCCATCCTCGACTACGTGGTCCAGAACAGAGTTCTGGGGCCCGATCCTGACTGCATGCGCCCCCTCATGGAGCTCCCCCTTCCCCCACTGCCCCAAGGCCCTCAAACGCTGCCTGGGGTTCTTCTCTTACTACGCTCAGTGGGTCTCAAACTACGCGGACAAGGCCCGCCCACTCATTCAGTGTACCCATTTTCCTCTTACGGCTGAGGTGCAACAGGCCTTCGCCCGTATCACAGCAGACATAGCCAAGGCCGGGATGCATGCAGTAGACGAGACACTGCCCTTCCAAGTAGAAAGCGACGCGTCAGACATTGCACTTGCCGCCACCCTCAATCAGGCAGGCAGACCCGTGGCATTCTTTTCCCGCACCCTTCATGCCTCAGAAGTTCGGCACTAGTCCGTCGAAAAGGAGGCCCAAGCCATCTTTGAAGCTGTGCGGCGTTGGATGGTTGGATTTGTTTATTGTCACGTGTACCGAGGTACAGTGAAAAGTATTTTTCTGCAAGCAGCTCAACAGATCATTCAGTACATGATCTGGTTGGAGGTATTACCTGGCCGGCAGGAGATTCACTCTCCTCACTGACCAACGGTCGGTAGCATTCATCTTCGACAACACGCAGCGGGACAAGCTCTATCCCGAGGTTCATGTGCCAGCGCACAAGTAGACCGAGTCCGGGCCCTACACGACAGCCTTTGTCACCCGGGGGTCACATGACTGTACCACCTCATCAAAGATCGCAACCTGCCCTACTCCGTTGAGGAAGTACAGACAGTCACCAGAGACTGCCAGGTCTGTGCGGAGTGCAAGCCGCACTTCTACAGGCCAGACCGTGCCTCCCGCCCCTTTGAACGCCTCAGCGTGGATTTCAAAGGGCCCCTTCCTATCACCCACCAAAACACGTATATTTTCAGTGTGCTCGATGAGTACTCGAGGTTGCCCTTCGCCATCCCATGCCCCGATATGATGTCTGCCACCGTCATCAAGGCCCTCAACACCATCTTCACTCTGTTCGGTTTCCCTGCCTACATCCACAGTGACAGGGGATCCTCATTCATGAGCGATGAGCTGCGTCAGTTCCTGCTCAGCAGGGGTATTGCCTCCAGCAGGACGACCAGATACAACCCCCAGGGAAACGGGCAGGTAGAGAGGGAGGATGGGACAGTCTGGAGGGCCGTCCAACTAGCCCTACAGTCCAGGAACCTCCCAGCCTTTCGCTGGCAGGTAGTCCTCCCTGATGCACTACACTCCATCCGGTCACTACTGTGCACCACTACAAACAACACACCCCATGAACGTCTTTTTGCCTTCCCCAGGAAATCCACATCCAAGGTGTCGCTCCTGACGTGGCTCACAGCTCCAAGAGTCGTCCTGCTCCGTAGGCACGTCCAACTCCACAAGGTGGACGTTGGTGGATAGGGTACACTTGCTCCATGCCAACTCCCAGTATGCCTATGTGGTGTACCCCGACGGCGCCAAGATACTGTCTCCCTCAGCACCAGCAGGTTCCAACCATATACACTTCCCCGGTCAAGCGCCATCCTCCCCTCTCCCGGCGCTGCCAACATTAACCCCACCGGGACCATCCCTCCTTCTCCTGCCCACCCAAAATGATGAAGAAGATTTTGGCACGCTCCCGGAGTCACCCAGCATCAGGCCGGCACCGACGTTGCCAGCATCGGCATCGCCGCCACCGTTACGTCGCTCCCAGTGGGACGTCAAGGCACCAGACCGGCTGAACCTCTAACTGACCTCTAACTGACCGGACTTTCAAAATACATTTTTTTTCCCTCTCTTTTCTAATAAAACTCTGTACATAATTTTCACAACTGTATATAGGTCCACACCAGCCCCGCCGGACTCATTTCAACAGGGGGCGAAGATGGTAAACCACTGTTACACCTGTATTAGGTGATGTAAGGTAGGACCTGTACTACAGGTTCGACGGTAGTCCCTGCTTGCTGGCTCCAGCCGGGAAGAGCAGTATAAATACGCGTGTCCTCTAAACAGCTGCCATTTCGTCAGCTGCTGTGGGAAGCCACACGAATCACTGCAATAAAGCTACAGTTGTACCCAATCTGAGTCTTTGTACAATTGATTCTGCTTTCAGTGCTGTGTGACTCCGCTTTCAGTGCTGTGTGACTCAGCTTTCAGTGCTGTGTGACTCCGCTTTCAGTGCTGTGTGAGTCAGCTTTCAGTGCTGTGTGACTCCGCTTTCAGTGCTGTGTGAGTCAGCTTTCAGTGCTGTGTGACTCCGCTTTCAGTGCTGTGTGAGTCAGCTTTCAGTGCTGTGTGAGCTGCTTTCAGTGCTGTGTGACTCCGCTTTCAGTGCTGTGTGAGTCAGCTTTCAGTGCTGTGTGACTCTGCTTTCTGTGCTGTGTGACTCTGATTTCAGTGCTGTGTGACTCTGATTTCAGTGCTGTGTGACTCTGATTTCAGTGCTGTGTGACTCCGCTTTCAGTGCTGTGTGACTCCGCTTTCAGTGCTGTGTGAGTCAGCTTTCAGTGCTGTGTGAGTCAGCTTTCAGTGCCGTGTGACTCAGCTTTCAGTGCTGTGTGACTCCGCTTTCAGTGCCGTGTGACTCAGCTTTCAGTGCTGTGTGACTCAGCTTTCAGTGCTGTGTGACTCAGCTTTCAGTGCTGTGTGACTCCGCTTTCAGTGCTGTGTGACTCAGCTTTCAGTGCTGTCTGAGTGAGCTTTCAGTGCTGTGTGAATCCGCTTTCAGTGCTGTGTGACTCAGCTTTCAGTGCTGTGTGAGTCAGCTTTCAGTGCTGTGTGACTCAGCTTTCAGTGCTGTGTGACTCAGCTTCAGTGCTGTGTGACTCAGCTTTCAGTGCTGTGTGACTCCGCTTTCAGTGCTGTGTGACTCAGCTTTCAGTGCCGTGTGACTCAGCTTTCAATGCTGTGTGAGGCAGCTTTCAGTGCTGTGTGAGGCAGCTTTCAGTGCTGTGTGAGTCAGCTTTCAGTGCTGTGTGACCCCGCTTTCAGTGCTGTGTGAGTCAGCTTTCAGTGCTGTGTGACTCTGCTTTCAGTGCTGTGTGACTCAGCTTTCAGTGATGTGTGAGTCAGCTTTCAGTGCTGTGTGAGGCAGCTTTCAGTGCTGTGTGAGCTGCTTTCAGTGCGGTGTGATTCAGCTTTCAGTGCTGTGTGAGTCAGCTTTCAGTGCTGTGTGAGTCAGCTTTCAGTGCTGTGTGACTCAGCTTTCAGTGCCGTGTGGGCACCGATCGTGGGCCAGTCACCTCATGAGCATGCCCGTGGTGCTCGATCCTCCCTCCGCCCCCCCCACAGGCCCCACACACACCGGTCGTGCGCTGTTCACGCCGGCAGCGACCAGTTGTTGTTGGCGCCGGCGTGAACCGGTCGGGTTTGGCAGGCCGCTCGGCCCATCCGGGCTCACGGCGAGCGGCGATTCTCCAAGCGGCCTGTCGCAAAACGCCATTTTGGGGGGGGGGGGGTGGGAGAATCGCGGGGGGTGCCAGGGCGGCGTGGTGTGATTCGCCCGGTCTTCCTGCAATTCTCCCACTCAGCGTGGTGTGCGGAGAATCGTGCCCATTTTGAGCATTCATACTCTGTGTGAATCTACTTTCTACTGACTTCAGTGCTGTGAGTCTGGAATCAGAGTTGAATTCCGCGCTGTGTGACTCTGATTTCAGTGCTGTGTGACTCTGATTTCAGTGCTGTGTGTCTCTGATTTCAGTGCTGTGTGTCTCTGATTTCAGTGCTTTGTGTCTCTGATTTCAGTGCTGTGTGTCTCTGATTTCAGTGCTGTCTGTCTCTGATTTCAGTGCTGTGTGTCTCTGATTTCAGTGCTGTGTGTCTCTGATTTCAGTGCTGTGTGTCTCTGATTTCAGTGCTGTGTGTCTCTGATTTCAGTGCTGTGTGTCTCTGATTTCAGTGCTGTGTGTCTCTGATTTCAGTGCTGTGTGTCTCTGATTTCAGTGCTGTGTGTCTCTGATTTCAGTGCTGTGTGTCTCTGATTTCAGTGCTGTGTGAGCTGCTTTCAGTGCTGTGTGACTCCGCTTTCAGTGCTGTGTGACTCCGCTTTCAGTGCTGTGTGACTCCGCTTTCAGTGCTGTGTGACTCCGCTTTCAGTGCTGTGTGAATCCGCTTTCAGTGCTGTGTGACTCCGCTTTCAGTGCTGTGTGAATCTGCTTTCAGTGCTGTGTGACTCCGCTTTCAGTGCTGTGTGACTCAGCTTTCAGTGCTGTGTGACTCCCCTATCAGTGCAGTGTGACTGCTTTTAGTACTCTGTGACTGGTTTCACTGCTGTTGGGCGGAATTCTCTCAAAGGGAGACAAACTGCCGACGCCGGAGTGAAACCCGGAGTATTTCACTCCGGCGCTGGAGGCCGCTCCTCGCCCCCTATTCTCCCCCCCCCCCCCCCCCCCCAGGGGGCTTGGGGCTGCGGCGCGTGAATTTTGAGCGCCCGGCCTTGACGCTTGCGTCAAAGCGGTGCACCGGGAATGACGCAGCTGGCGGCGCCTAAGTGATGTCAGCCGTGCATGCGCAGGTTGGCCAGCGCCAACGTGCACATACGCGGTTGCCGTATTCCCCTCCGCTGCCCTGCAAGACATGGCGGCTTGATCTTGCGGGGCGGCGGAGGGAAAAGAGTGTGTCTTTTCGAGACTCTGGCCCGATGATCGGTGGGCACCGAACGTGGGCCAGTCACCTCATGAGCATGCCCGTGGTGCTCGATCCTCCCTCCGCCCCCCCACAGGCCCCACACACACCGGTCGTGCGCTGTTCACGCCGGCAGCGACCAGTTGTTGTTGGCGCCGGCGTGAACCGGTCGGGTTTGGCAGGCCGCTCGGCCCATCCGGGCTCACGGCGAGCGGCGATTCTCAAAGCGGCCTGTCGCAAAACGCCATTTTGGTGGGGGGGGGTGGGAGAATCGCGGGGGGTGCCAGGGCGGCGTGGTGTGATTCGCCCGGCCTTCCTGCGATTCTCCCACTCAGCGTGGTGTGCGGAGAATCGTGCCCATTGTGAGCATTCATACTCTGTGTGAATCTACTTTCTACTGCCTTCAGTGCTGTGAGTCTGCAATCAGAGTTGAGTTCCGCGCTGTGTGACTCTGATTTCAGTGCTGTGTGACTCTGATTTCAGTGCTGTGTGTCTCTGATTTCAGTGCTGTGTGTCTCTGATTTCAGTGCTGTGTGACTCTGATTTCAGTGCTGTGTGTCTCTGATTTCAGTGCTGTGTGTCTCTGATTTCAGTGCTGTGTGTCTCTGATTTCAGTGCTGTGTGTCTCTGATTTCAGTGCTGTGTGACTCTGATTTCAGTGCTGTGTGTCTCTGATTTCAGTGCTGTGTGTCTCTGATTTCAGTGCTGTGTGGCTACTTTCAGTGCTGTGTAACTCAGCTTTCAGTGCTGTGTGAGTCAGCTTTCAGTGCTGTGTGAGTCAGCTTTCAGTGCTGTGTGACTCAGCTTTCAGTGCTGTGTGACTCCGCTTTCAGTGCTGTGTGACTCCGCTTTCAGTGCTGTGTGACTCCGCTTTCAGTGCTGTGTGACTCCGCTTTCAGTGCTGTGTGACTCCGCTTTCAGTGCTGTGTGAGTCAGCTTTCAGTGCTGTGTGACTCAGCTTTCAGTGCTGTCTGAGTGAGCTTTCAGTGCTGTGGGACTGAGCTTTCAGTGCTGTGTGAGTCAGCTTTCAGTGCTGTGTGAGTCAGCTTTCAGTGCTGTGGGACTGAGCTTTCAGTGCTGTGTGAGTCAGCTTTCAGTGCTGTGTGAGTCAGCTTTCAGTGCTGTGATTCAGCTTTCAGTGCTGTGGGACTGAGCTTTCAGTGCTGTGTGAGTCAGCTTTCAGTGCTGTGTGAGTCAGCTTTCAGTGCTGTGTGAGTCAGCTTTCAGTGCTGTGTGAGTCAGCTTTCAGTGCTGTGTTTGTCAGCTTTCAGTGCTGTGTGAATCTGCTTTCAGTGCTGTGTGAGTCAGCTTTCAGTGCTGTGTGAGTCAGCTTTCAGTGCTGTGTGACTCAGCTTTAGTGCTGTGTGAGGCAGCTTTCAGTGCCGTGTGACTCAGCTTTCAGTGCTGTGTGAGTCAGCTTTCAGTGCTGTGTGATTCCGCTTCCAGAGCTGTGTGAGGCAGCTTTCAGTGCTGTGTGACTCAGCTTTCAGTGCTGTGTGACTCAGCTTTCAGTACTGTGTGTCACAGCTTTCAGTGCTGTGTGAGTCAGCTTTCAGTGCTGTGTGACTCAGCTTTCAGTGCTGTGTGTCACAGCTTTCAGTGCTGTGTGACTCCGCTTTCAGTGCTGTGTGAATCTGCTTTCAGTGCTGTGTGAATCTGCTTTCAGTGCTGTGTGAGTCAGCTTTCAGTGCTGTGTGAATCTACTTTCAGTGCTGTGTGAATCTGCTTTCAGTGATGTGTGTCACAGCTTTCAGTGCCGTGTGAGGCAGCTTTCAGTGCTGTGTGACTCAGCTTTCAGTGCTGTGTGACTCAGCTTTCAGTGCTGTGTGACTCAGCTTTCAGTGCTGTGTGACTCACAGCTTTCAGTGCTGTGTGAGTCCGCTTTCAGTGCTGTGTGAATCTGCTTTCAGTGCTGTGTGACTCCGCATTCAGTGCTGTGTGAGTCAGCTTTCAGTGCTGTGTGACTCAGCTTTCAGTGCTGTGTGACTCAGCTTTCAGTGCTGTGTGTCACAGCTTTCATTGCTGTGTGACTCAGCTTTCAGTGCTGTGTGACTCCGCTTTCAGTGCTGTGTGAGTCAGCTTTCAGTGCTGTGTGACTCAGCTTTCAGTGCTGTGTGAGTCAGCTTTCAGTGCTGTGTGAGTCAGCTTTCAGTGCTGTGTGACTCCGCTTTCAGTGCTGTGTGAGTCAGCTTTAGTGCTGTGTGAGTCAGCTTTCAGTGCTGTGTGACTCAGCTTTCAGTGCTGTGTGACGCTGCTTTCAGTGCTGTGTGAGTCAGCTTTCAGTGCTGTGTGACTGAGCTTTCAGTGCTGTGGGACTGAGCTTTCAGTGCTGTGTGAGTCAGCTTTCAGTGTTGTGTCTCTCCACTATCAGTGCAGTGCGGCTGCTTTTAGTACTCTGTGACTGGTTTCACTGCTGTTGTGTGTATGAAAAATGAAATGAAATGAAATGAAAATCGCTTATTGTCACCAGTTGGCTTCAAATGAATTTTCTGTGAAGCCCCTAGTCGCCAAATTCCGGCACCTGTTCGGGGAGGCTGATACGGGAATCGAACCGTGCTGCTGGCCTGCTTGGTCTGCCTTCAAAGCCAGCGATTTAGCCCAGTGCTAAACAGCCCCTGATTTCATGCTCTGTGTGAGTCTACTTTGCAATGAGTCTGCCTTCAGTGCTGAGAATCTGCAGTCAGTGCTGTGTGAGTCAGCTTTCAGTGCTGTGTGACTCAGCTTTCAGTGCTGTGTGACTCAGCTTTCAGTGCTGTGTGAGTCAGCTTTCAGTGCTGTGTGAGTCTGCTTTCAGTGCTGTGTGAGTCAGCTTTCAGTGCTGTGTGAGCCAGCTTTCAGTGCTGTGTGAGTCAGCTTTCAGTGCTGTGTGAGTCAGCTTTCAGTGCTGTGTGAATCAGCTTTCAGTGCTGTGTGAGTCAGCTTTCAGTGCTGTGTGAGTCAGCTTTCAGTGCTGTGTGACGCAGCTTTCAGTGCTGTGTGAGTCAGCTTTCAGTGCTGTGTGAGTCTGCTTTCAGTGCTGAGTGAGGCAGCTTTCAGTGCTGTGTGACTCAGCTTTCAGTGCTGTGTGACTCAGCTTTCAGTGCTGTGTGACTGAGCTTTCAGTGCTGTGTGAGTCAGCTTTCAGTGCTGTGTGACTGAGCTTTCAGTGCTGTGTGAGTCAGCTTTCAGTGCTGTGTGAGTCAGCTTTCAGTGCTGTGTGACTCAGCTTTCAGTGCTGTGTGAGCTGAGCTTTCAGTGCTGTGTGACTGAGCTTTCAGTGCTGTGGGACTGAGCTTTCAGTGCTGTGTGAGTCAGCTTTCAGTGTTGTGTCTCTCCACTATCAGTGCAGTGCGGCTGCTTTTAGTACTCTGTGACTGGTTTCACTGCTGTTGTGTGTATGAAAAATGAAATGAAATGAAATGAAAATCGCTTATTGTCACCAGTTGGCTTCAAATGAATTTTCTGTGACAAGCCCCTAGTCGCCAAATTCCGGCACCTGTTCGGGGAGGCTGTTACGGGAATCGAACCGTGCTGCTGGCCTGCTTGGTCTGCCTTCAAAGCCAGCGATTTAGCCCAGTGCTAAACAGCCCCTGATTTCATGCTCTGTGTGAGTCTACTTTGCAATGAGTCTGCCTTCAGTGCTGAGAATCTGCAGTCAGTGCTGTGTGAGTCAGCTTTCAGTGCTGTGTGAGTCAGCTTCAGTGCTGTGTGACTCAGCTTTCAGTGCTGTGTGAGTCAGCTTTCAGTGCTGTGTGAGTCTGCTTTCAGTGCTGTGTGAGTCAGCTTTCAGTGCTGTGTGACTCAGCTTTCAGTGCTGTGTGAGTCAGCTTTCAGTGCTGTGTGAGTCAGCTTTCAATGCTGTGTGACTCAGCTTTCAGTGCTGTGTGAGTCAGCTTTCAGTGCTGTGTGAGCTGCTTTCAGTGCTGTGTGACTCAGCTTTCAGTGCTGTGTGAGTCAGCTTTCAGTGCTGTGTGAGTCTGCTTTCAGTGCTGAGTGAGGCAGCTTTCAGTGCTGTGTGACTCAGCTTTCAGTGCTGTGTGACGCAGCTTTCAATGCTGTGTGAGTCAGCTTTCAGTGCTGTGTGAGTCTGCTTTCAGTGCTGTGTGACTGAGCTTTCAGTGCTGTGTGAGTCAGCTTTCAGTGCTGTGTGAGTCAGCTTTCAGTGCTGTGTGACTCAGCTTTCAGTGCTGTGTGAGTCAGCTTTCAGTGCTGTGTGACTGAGCTTTCAGTGCTGTGTGACTCCGCTTTCAGTGCTGTGTGAATCTGCTTTCAGTGCTGTGTGAATCCGCTTTCAGTGCTGTGTGACTCGCTTTCAGTGCTGTGTGACTCGCTTTCAGTGCTGTGTGTCTCTGCTTTCAGTGCTGTGTGACTCAGCTTTCAGTGCTGTGTGAGTGAGCTTTCAGTGCTGTGTGACTCAGCTTTCAGTGCTGTGTGACTCAGCTTTCAGTGCTGTGTGAGTGAGCTTTCAGTGCTGTGTGACTCAGCTTTCAGTGCTGTGTGAATCTGCTTTCAGTGCTGTGTGAGTCAGCTTTCAGTGCTGTGTGACTCAGCTTTCAGTGCTGTGTGACTCAGCTTTCAGTACTGTGTGAGTCAGCTTTCAGTGCTGTGTGACTCAGCTTTCAGTACTGTGTGAATCTGCTGTCAGTGCTGTGTGAGTCTGCTTTCAGTACTGTGTGAATCTGCAGTGTTTGACGTCTGTCTGTCAGCCTGCTTGGTACTGGGGCAGTTGCAGTGCAGTTGATGTGGGATGTGATTGGACCCAGAAATTGAAATGTTTCTCATGGCCAACCCTGCAAGGAGGAGGGTGATGTTTGCCAGGGAATGGGGAGTTAGATGTCAACCTATCGTTTGGCTATCCAGTGGTCTTAACTATCGAGGAATGACAGCAATGAGCGCTCTGAATTATCTAACCTGACTAAGCAAGGTGCCTTTTAGCACTCCCTATCCCTGAAGGAGAAATACTTGTGCCTTGTTGCACTCCTGATGTCACCTTGACCCACTCTGTAACCAAGTGATGATGGTGGTCGAGGTTTCATTCATCGATGTGCTGGGGCTGTGGAGTTCTTCAGTTCCTTCTGCCTGGTCAGCGCAGGAGGCTGATGATGACTCGCGTTGAGGAATGGTCTGTGATGCTTCCCAATTCCTGCGTATGTCTGATTCCTATCTGTCTGCTGCCAGCACGGTGGCACTCTGGCGTATGTGTAGGCCATGTTTGGTGCGACATTCCTCTGTCCTTTTGCTCTCTGGGGGATTAGAGACAAGGGTCTAATGTTCACTGAATAATGCCTGAGTCATATCACAACAAATTAAACATTTGCAATGAGTGGGCCTAATCGCCTGGCAGGGACAGAAGCTCAATGAGAACAATTGTGTTCCAATGGGGAGAAACGCCATGCCACTGGGAGGTCAGTTTAAGGTTGTAAGGTGTTAAAGTGGTGAGCAACAATAACATTTCATTCAGTGACATCTCAAAATTTGACAAGTGACAATGCTCCCCAAATATTACTGCCTAACTTCCACCTGTGCCCCGACAATTCCTTAACCTTCTGCAAGGAGAGATTGAGTTGGAGTCAGAAGAATGAAAGCAGATCTCATAAAAACATATAAAATTCTAACCGGACTGGACAGGGCAGATGCAGGAAGGATATTCCCGGTATTGGGCATGTCCAGAATCAGGGGGCACAGTCTGTGGATACAGGGTAGACCACTTTGGACAGAGATGTGGACAGAGATGAGAAGTTTCTTCAGCTAGAGAGTGGTGAGCCTGTGGAATTCTTTGTCATAGGAAGTAGTTGAGGCTGAAATATTGTTTGATTTCAATAAGCAGTTAGGTATAGCATTTGAGTGGAAGGGAATCAAAGGATATGGGGGGAAATATGGATAGGGTTATTGAGTTGGATGATCAGCGAATGAATGGTGAAACATGCTCGAAGGGTCAATTGGCCTCGTCCTGCTCCTATTTTCTATTTCTCTATATAACCTCCCACTATGTCTAGGTGTGAACCCAGGCCTGCTGTCTTCCACACCCTGTTGCCTGAAATGCCCTTGGCGGGTGTCCTTTGCACTTTCAGGTGAGGTTTTCAGGAGGGAATTAGATGGTTACGTGAATAGAAAATGTGCAGGGGTATGGGTAAAGGCAAGGGTATGCACTGTCATAATGCTCATTTGGAGAGCCAGTGTGGACAGAATGGGCCGAATGGCCTTCTTCTGTAGCAATCCTGTAATTCTGCATTTGAGTAACTGCCGATCAGGCAGCACGGTGGTGCAATGATTAGCACTGCTGCCTCACGGTGCCGAGGACCAGGGATCGATCCTGGCCCCGGGTCACTGTCCGTGTGGAGTTTGTACATTCTCCCCATATCTGCGTGGGTCTCATCCCCACAACCCAAACCTGTGTAGGGTAAGTGGATTGGACACGCTAAATTGCCCCTTAATTGAAACAAAAATGAATTGGGTACTGGTCATTGACCCCCTCCACAAAGGGGAAAAGTTTGTTCCTGTCTACTCTATCTATGCCCGTCATAATTTTATACATCTCAATCATGTCACCCCCCCTCAGTCTCCTCTGCTCCAAGGAAAACAGCTCCAGTCTATCCAATCTCTCTTCACAAATAATTCTCTCCAGCCTAGGCAACATCCTGGTAAATCTCCTCTGCACATTTTCCAGTGCTATCATATCCTTCCTGTAATGTGGATTCCAGAAATGCACACAATACTCTAGATGTGGCCTAATATTTTAATAATAATATAATATTTTATACAGTTCCAGCATAACGTCCCTGCTCCGAAACTCCATGTCTCAGCTAATAAAGTCAAGTGTACCATATGCCTTTACAACTGTATCCACCTGATCTGCTACCTTAAGGGACCAGTGTCCATGCACACCAAGATCCCTCTGATCCTCAGTGCTTCCCAGGATCCTGCCGTTTATCATGTGTTCCTTTGCCTTGTTTGCCCTCCCTAAGTGCATCACCTCACACTTATCCGGATTGAATTCTGTTGCCACTGATTAGCCCATCTGACCAGCCTGACTATATCCTCCTGTAATCGAAGGCTATCCTCACTATTTACAATCCCACCAATTGTCGTATCATCCGCAAACTTACTGATCAACCTGTAATGCTATGTATAACGTGTATATAACTAAAGGGTTAATTATAACATCTAACTGTAACACTGCCACTAGAGGGCACCACTAGATCCCACTATAAGTATCAGCTCCTCGAGGATCTTGGTCTCTTTCAACCCAGGAGTGTTTAGTAAGCAGTAGTGTATGATAGATGGCTCTCAGCCTAGTCTGTATTTATAGTTGTGAATCAGTTAATATAATCATATCTAATTACTTGATCTCTAGTGATAGGTCTGTGGAGTGTCAAACTCAAATACAATCTATAGTTACTTTAATAAATTAGTTTGCTTTAATTGAAAACTCATGGTTTCTTCAGGATCACACCATCAGACAATTTGCATCAACAGCAACCAGTAGCGATACATATTACTAAACCCAGTAATATGACACAACCCTCCTACATTTATATCTAAATCATTTATATAAACCATAAGCAGCAAAGGCCCCAACACTGATCCCTGCAAGGCCCCACTGGACACAGGCTTCCAGTCAGAAAAACACACCTCGACCATCACCCTCTGCTTCCTGCCACTCAGCCAATTTTGGATCCAATTTGCCAAATTTCCTTGGATCCCGGAGGCTCTTACTTTCACTATTGGTCGCCCATGTGGGATCTTATTGCTGAAGTCCAATTAGACTACATCAGATGCAGTTCCCTCACCTACACACCCGGTCACCTCTTCGAGGTTTTGTGGTTGCGAAAAATTGGGAAGATTCTGGGTGGGAGTGTTCACGGTCTTAGCCAGGATAGTGAAGGAGAAGGTGGCGATATTTGGGGTTTCAGAAAAGCCGGAGCTCATGGAGAGGAGGAACGTCGATGTCTTGGCCTTTGCCTCTCTGATTGCATGGCAGCGAATTTTGCTGGAGTGGCGGTTGGCATCGCCACTGGAGGTAGTGGTTTGGTTGGGTGACCTGACGACTTCCTGCGATTGAAGAAGATAAAGTATGAGTTAAGGGGCTCTTCAGGGGGGTTTGAGGAAAGGTGGGAGACGTTTGTGACCGTGTTTGAGGGGGCTGTTCGTCATGGGGTGGGGGGGGGGGTGTAAAATTGGAAAAATCTGTACAGACTGTATAGTTGATTGTTGGGAAGTATATTTCCCAGGGTCTTTATTCGCTGTAACCTATTTTGATACATGTTTGTAATGAAATACATTTTTTCAAAAAGTGATTATCGCTCTTACTTAAGATGCATTGGCCGATTGTCCGCAGCTCCTGATAGCCCATCAAGCAATCAGCACTCCTCCCAGGGCGGGCTCAGATGCCCTGTCAACAGGTCATCATCTAGACCATTGGGCGCTGAGACCCTGCCTCCCGAGACTCCATTGGCAGAAGGCCAAGGGCAGGTGAAAAAGGAGGTGGGTGGCGACAGGGGGATATTTAGGAAGCGGAGACTCCAGACCGAGGGGGGGGGGGGGGCGCGATCGAGAGCAGACCAGACCAGGAAAGAAGGATGGAAGCAAGCAAGGAAGAAACAGCTAGCGAGAATGACCTTCGCAAAGAGAAACCAGAGGGACTCGGGGATCGAATCTACAGCATACCAAACCACCATTGCGGGCATTTCTTGTACATATCGTGGGTAATTTACGGGTTAACTATATTTAATAAAGTGTGTTGCATTATATCTGTGTCTGTACCTTGTTCTCCTCATAAATAAAGACACCTGGGTAAACTTTGATTAAGGAGCTGGTTGAAGTATCTGAATTGGACAGATAGAACAGCAGGGGATGTCCTTATGGGTTATCAGTCTCTGGGGATCGTAACATGTAACAGGTTCATCAACCATGGTTACAGAAAATAGCTTGTGATTTATGGAAGAGGCTGGCACACTGGATTGTCTTGAAAGGAACACATTAAGTTGGCACAGCTTTCCGAGACACATCAATCCACTTGAATGATGCAACGTTACTGGTTACAAATCAGACCCTGGAGCACATCATCAAATTCTGCCCTCAGATACAATCCACAGGCAGACCTCCAAGATATCCATGTTGGTACACTGGAAACTTTGGATTGAATATCTGATTTAGATATGAATATTTCATTTTTCTTTGCTACTATGCTACAGAAGAAGAAGAAAAATTAGATTTGCATTGACACAGTGACTCCTTTTCTGCTGACATAAATAGGGCAACATATGGTCACTATTTGTGTAATCTATGATTCTTTGAATCTTCTGAAATTTTGCACTGTATATAATTACAATGCCTTGTCACACTGATGTCAGGTGTCCAAGGGGAAGTGCATTAATGACTTGTATCACAACAATGCAGCAATAAATTGTACACAGCATATTGACTAATAATAGTGATGTGCTCAAGAATGGCCACCTCTGTCCTTTATCAAGCAAATTCCCCCCTAGACGTTGTTCCAATGTTAAATGCAGGGTCTGTGCATCTTTATCTTACTATGTGGTGCTGTCATACATCTGGATCGATGCTATGATCACCTGGTGCTGCCTTATCAGTCGTACATCCTTCCCATATTCCAACTTTTCAACCCCCTGAGGAATTTTCCATTTAAAACCCTGTGTGAAATAATGAGAGAAACTTGACAGCTCTTTCTCTATCCACCACCTCCCCCCCCCCCCCCCCCACCACCACCACCAAGCTCCCCCTCGGGGAAAAATAGAAATGGGGGACTTGCTGGCATCAAAAAATTAAATCTTCCTGTGAGTCAAAAATAAGACTGAAACTGTTGCTACAGACATTAATCTTTGCTTTCTTACATCCTCTTCTGTTTTCCACTAAGCAACCAACCTGAGCGCCCATTTTAAAACAGAAAACCAGGAGAAACAATGTAACTCAGATAAAAGTCATTGAAAAGGAGGCACCTGGTTTCTTTCGATATTTCTTCCTCAGCATGGAACAAACCAAAGGTGGGCCGTCGGTCCTTGTGGCTATTGGAAGTGACAGCAGATAATGGGTCAGACATTAAACTGAACCGAGATCTAGCATAATGGCACACCAGACAATTTTCTGAACTAGTCTGACAGGAGGACCTAATCAGAAAATTTACGATTAGTGTTCTGGGATGTTCCTTGGCCTGGTGGGCAGCACAGTAGCATTGTGGATAGCACAATTGATTCACAGCTCCAGGGTCCCAGGTTCGATTCCGGCTTGGGTCACTGTCTGTGCGGAGCCTGCACAGCCTCCCCGTATGTGCGTGGGTTTCCTCCAGGTGCTCCGGTTTCCTCCCTGTGGTGAATGTAACTTAGTAATTCACACTGTATTTACCAATACCATTGTAAGTGCAGTAGCGTTACCCGACCACTAGGGGGAGTAGCTCTGGGAATGCTCAGGAGCTTGTACAGGGCTCCACCCTTGGCTCCGCCCACGACGCCTCCCCCTGGACTGCTGTATAAATACGCTTGTCCAGAGCCAGCCTGCAGTTCATCGAGAGTTCAACGGGTAACAGGCTGGCTCTGTAGTAAGTAGATTACTAGTAGAAAACCACTGTATTGGTGGTTCCATCAATTTAATCTACTTAAGAACAGTCAGGATCGATCATGGAATCAGCCCTCAAGCCTGGACCCCGAGAACTCGACCCACAGGATGCAGAGGCTAAAGAAATCTTCTCCCACTGGATGCGGTACTTTAAGGCTTACCTGGCAGAAGCGAGCACAGCCGAAACAACAGAGGAACAGAAGTTAAGTCTACAGCACGCGAGGGTGAGCCACAGAATCTCTACGCAACTAAACTCGGCCAGTTCATATACTGCGGCGCTAGCGATACTTGATAAGATGTATGTAAGGCCCATTAACGAAGTTTACGCTCGCCATGTGTTCACAACTCGCCGCCAGCGGCCTACAGAATGACTCGCCGAATTTTTAAGAGAGCTCAATAATCTATCGAATGACTGTAACTATCAAGCAGTTACCGCGGCTGAACATAGAGAACTTGCTGCACGCGATGTTTTTGTAGCGGGCCTCAGGTCTAATTATGTGCGCCAACGACTGCTGGAAAAGGGGGCCCAAGACTTAGAAACAACTGCGGAAATTGCTACCACGATGGAGGTCTCCTTCCGCAGCCTCATCTTGTTCCCCGCGGACCCCGCGACCCAATCATGGGCCCCCAACCAGCGGTTTCCCCCAGGTCTGTGCCACGCGGCCGCCCAGCCACCATGCTGCCCCAGCCACCACTATGCTGCTCCAGCCAGCCACTATGCTGCTCCAGCCTTCCATTTCTGCAGCCAGAATCAGCACACGCGGCAGCACTGCCCCCCGCAACGCGACCTGCAGTAGCTGCGAGCGGAAAGGCCACTACGCGAGAGTGTGCCTCGCAAAAAGGGCCCCAGCTTCCAACTCCCCAGCGGCACAAAGTAATCGCTCCCCACACCCGCAGGCCCGCGGGGCCCGAAACGCTGCGGCCTATGCCCCGACCCTGACCCCTCCCGCCACGTGCGATCCGTGGGGGCCGCCATCTTGGCAAACCTCCACCACGCAGCCGACCACGTGCGACTCATGGGGGCCGCCATCTTGGACGCCATCTTACTCGCCGTCCGCCACGTGCGATCCACGGGCCCGACCTGCATCTCCACGCTCGGACAACTCATCGGAAGAGTACGACCTCCCCGGGCGCTTGTCACGCGGCCCGCAACACGGCGCAGTCATCCTGGATCAATCACGCCCGAAGCATCTGCGAACTTCGATGGCAGAGGTCCACATCAACAGGTACAACACGCCATGCCTTTTCGACTCCGGGAGCACTGAGAGCTTCATACACCCAGACCTGGTAAGACGCTGTTCGCTCCCCGTTTTCCCCGTGCTGCAAACTATCTCGCTCGCTTCAGGCTCCCATTCTGTCCAGATCCAGGGGCGCACCGCCGCGACACTCACAATCCGAGGCACTAGCTACTCAAAATTTCAACTCTATGTTTTGCCCGACCTCTGCGCGCCACTCTTATTAGGCCTAGATTTTCAGTGTAACCTTAAGAGCTTCACCCTCAGCTTCGGCGGGCCCCTGCCCCCACTCACTATCTGCAGCCTCGCTATGCTGCGAATCTCCCCCCCTCCTCTCTTCGCCAATCTCACAAAGGACTGTAAACCCGTAGCCACTCGTAGCAGGCGGTATAGCCTGCAGGATAGGGTATTTATCAGATCAGAGGTCCGAAGGCTACTCAGTGAGGGGATTATAGAGGCCAGCAATAGTCCCTGGAGAGCTCAGGTGGTGGTCGTTAAGACAGGGGAAAAATTCTGCATGGTTGTCGACTATAGTCAGACCATAAATAGATTTACGCTCCTTGACGCGTATCCCCTCCCCAGGATTGCAGACATGGTAAACCAGATCGCCCAGTATCGGCTCTTTTCCACGGTGGATCTGAAGTCTGCATACCACCAGTTCCCAATTCGCCCGGAGGACCGCCACTACACGGCATTCGAGGCCGATGGCCGCCTCTTCCATTTCTTCCGTGTCCCTTTCGGCGTCACTAATGGGGTCTCGGTGTTCCAACGAGCAATGGACCGAATGGTGGACCAGTACGGGCTGCGGGCCACGTTTCCGTACTTGGACAATGTCACCATCTGCGGCTATAACCAGCAGGACCACGGCGCCAACCTCCACCGTTTTCTCCAGACGGCACAGAAACTGAATCTCACGTATAACAAGGAGAAATGCATTTTCCACACAAACAGACTGGCCATCCTCGGCTATGTCGTGGAAAACGGAGTCCTGGGCCCAGACCCGGGCCGTATGCACCCCCTCTTAGAACTCCCCCTCCCCCATTGCCCCAAGGCCCTCAAACGGTGCTTGGGCTTCTTCTCCTACTATGCCCAGTGGGTCCCTCAATATGCGGACAATGCCCGCCCACTCTTTAGGGCCACACGATTTCCCCCATCAGCCGAGGCACGCCAGGCCTTCGCGGCATCAAGGAGGACGTCGCCAAAGCGGCCATGCGGCCGGTGGATGAATCCACTCCATTTCAGGTTGAGAGCGACGCCTCAGAGGTAGCTCTTGCAGCCACGTTAAATCAGGCAGGGAGACCAGTCGCCTTTTTCTCCCGTACCCTCTCCGCTTCAGAACTCTGACACTCTTCAGTCAAGAAAGAAGCACAAGCCATTGTGGAGGCTATTCGTTACTGGAGGCACTACCTCGCAGGTAGGAGGTTCACCCTCATCACCGACCAAAGATCGGTTGCCTTTATGTTTGATAACTCGCAAAGGGGCAAAATAAAAAATGATAAAACTCTTCGGTGGTGGATCGAACTCTCCACCTATAGCTACGATATTAAGTTTTGACCCAGGAAGCTCAACGAGCCTCCGGATGCCCTATCCAACGGGACATGCGCCAGCGCGCAGATTGACCGACTGAAAGTCATCCACAACGACCTCTGCCACCCGGGGGTCACCCGGCTCGCCCACTACATCAGAGCCCGAAACCTGCCTTTCTCCAACAAGGAGGTAAAAACGGTCACCAGGGAATGCCCGATCTGTGCGGAGTGCAGACTGCACTTCTATAGACCAGACAGGGCCCACCTGGTCAAGGCTTCTAGGCCCTTTGAACGCCTCACGATTGATTTCAAAGGGCCACTCCCCTCAACTAACAAGAACGTTTACTTTCTAAACGTCATAGATGAGTTCTCCCGTTTCCCATTTGCTATCCCGTGCCCCGACATGACCTCCCACACAGTCATTAGGGCCCTGCATAGCATCTTCACCCTGTTTGGTTTCCCCAGCTACGTGCACAGCGACTGGGGTTCGTCCTTCATGAGCGACGAGCTGCGTCAGTACCTGCTCGACAAGGGCATTGCCTCGAGCAGGACTACCAGCTACAACCCCGGGGGAACGGGCAGGTGGAGAGGGAGAACGCGACGGTCTGGAAGACCGTCCTACTGACCCTCCGGTCTAGAAAGCTCCAAGTCTCCCAGTGGCAGGAAGTCCTCCCAGACGCGCTCCACGCTATTAGGTCCTTCTTATGCACAGCGACCAATCAGACCCCTCACGAGAGGCTCTTCATTTTTTCCAGGGGCACTACCACGGGGGTCTCACTTCCGGCATGGCTGAGGACGCCGGGCCCGGTACTCCTGAGGAAACACGTCAGGGCACACAAAACCGACCCCCTTGTTGAGAAGGTGCGCCTGCTCCACTCCAACCCCCAGTACGCATTCGTCGAGTTCCCTGACGGCCGTCAGGACCCAGTATCCCTCCGGGATCTGGCACCCGCCGGATCCAGCGCCCCCTCTACCCTCACAGAAGGACCCCTCACCCTACACCCCATGCTGCCGCCCCCTCGCGCCCCCGGGCCCACGAGCTCTCTCCACCAGTTCCGTGCACCCGCTCCGGCCAGCCCCCAGCGCCCCGGTCCCCAGTCGAACCAGAAGAGTATGAACCTCGGACACAACCCACCCTGGAGTCCGCCATCGTACCCCAGCACACAACACCCATTCAGCCACCGCAAGAGGCTGCAACCCCGGTGCTCCGCAGATCACAGCGGACAGTTCGACCACCGGACAGACTTACTTTGTAGACTAGACCACCACCCCCGCCGGACTTGATTTTTTTGCAGGGGGTGAATGTGGTGAATGTAACTTAGTAATTCACACTGTATTTACCAATACCATTGTAAGCGCAGTAGCGTTATCCGACCACTAGGGGGAGTAGCTCTGGGAATGCTCAGGAGTTTGTACAGGGCTCCACCCTTGGCTCCGCCCATGACTCCTCCCCCTGGACTGCTGTATAAATACCCTTGTCCAGAGCCAGCCTGCAGTTCATCGAGAGTTCAACGGGTAACAGGCTGGCTCTGTAGTAAGTAGATTAAAACCACCATTCATATCTTAAAGCACGTGTCTAGTGTATTGATGGTTCCATCACTCCCACAGTCCAAAGATGTGCAGGTTAGGTGGATTGGCCATGCTAAATTGCCGTTAGTGTCCAAAATTGCCCTTAGTGTAGGGTGGGGTTACTGGGTTATGGGGATAGGGTGGAGGTGTGAACCTTGGGTAGGGTGCTCTTTCCAAGAGCCGGTGCAGACTCGATGGGCCGAATGGCCTCCTTCTGCACTGTAAATTCTATGATAATGATATTGTTTCCGTAAAACATGCTGATTTGAACAAATTGCTAATTCCGACTGTCCCCAAAAAACAGCCCAACCTTTACACAGTCTGCTTGATAAAAGAATGATGAGATAAAGTGGTCTCGAACCTTGCAACTCACCTGTGTTGTCTTTCTCCACCTAGAAACATCCTTTTATCCCCATTTACATCTGTAGCTTTATTTAGGAATCTAAATTCAAGATTTAGGACTGAGTTTAGGAGGAACTTCTTCACCCAAAGGGTTGTGAATCTATGGAATTCCTTGCCCAGTGAAGCAGTTGAGGCTCCTTCATTAAATGTTTTTAAGGTAAAGATAGATAGTTTTTTGAAGAATAAAGGGATTAAGGGTTATGGTGTTTGGGCCGGAAAGTGGAGCTGAGTCCACAAAAGATCAGCCATGATCTCATTGAATGGCGGAGCAGGCTCTAGGGGCCAGATGGCCTACTCCTTCTCCTAGTTCTTATGTTCTTATGTTCTTATGTTCCCTGTGGATATTAGCCCAAACTCCATCTGCAGCTTCTGCCGCTCCTTCAACAGTCTCGCTTCCAGGGCTTCCGAGTATCTTCTATCCACCTGAAGTATCTCCCGAACCAGCCTATCCATCTCTGCCCACTCCACCTCCTCCCTATGAGCCCGTACCGAAACCAGCTCCTCCCTAACTACTGCCTTTAGCGCCTCCCATACCGTTGCCGTTGAAATCGTCCCTGTGTCATTTATCTCCGAATAACTCTGGATGGCCTCCCTCACCTGCCCACACACCTCCTCATCCGCTAGCAGTCCTACATCCAATCTCCATTGCGGGCGTTGGCCCCCCTTTTTGCTCACCCATAAATCCACCCAGTGTGGGGCATGGTCCGACACAACAATCGCCGAATACTCGGTATCCACCACCCCTGCCAGCAAGGCCCTATCCAAAACAATAAAATCAATCCGGGAGTACACTTTGTGTACATGGGAGAAAAAAGAAAATTCCTTCCCCCTTGGTCGTCTGAACTTCCACGGATCTACTCCCCCATCTGTTCCATAAGCCCCTTTAGGTCCTTCGCCGCGGCTAACACCCTCCCTGTCCTTGAACTCGATTGATCCAGCCTCGGAAACTATAACCGTATTAAAGATCCCCACCCCCCATAATCATTCTATGTGAGTCCAGGTACGGGATCTTCCCCAGCATCCGCCTCATAAACTCCATGTCATCCCAGTTTGGTGCATAAATATTCGCTAATTCCACCGGCATCCCTTCCAGCTTCCCACTCACCATAACGTACCTACCCCCTGAATCCACAACTATGCTCCCTACTTCGAATGACACCCGCTTACAGTCTTAATCCAAACATGGACAAGAGGAGATGAACTCCACAGGTGAGGTGAAGTGACTGCAGTTGACACCAAATGTGGCATCATTGGAGTATTCATTGGAATACTCATTGTATTCATTGGAGTTTAGAAGGTTAAGGGGAGATCTAATAGAAAGTTACAAGATAATACATGGCTTAGAAAGGGTGGACGCAAAGAAACTGTTTCCGTTAGGCGAGGAGACGAGGACCCGTGGGCACAGCCTTAGAATTAGAGGGGGTAAATTCAGAACAGAAATGCGGAGACATTTCTTCAGCCAGAGAGTGGTGGGCCTGTGGAATTCATTGCCGTGGAGTGCAGTGGAGGCCGGGACGCTAAATGGCTTCAAGGCAGAGATAGATAAATTCTTGATGTCGCGAGGAATTAAGGGCTACGGGGAGAATGCTGGTAGGTGGAGTTGAAATGCCCATCAGCCATGATTGAATGGCGGAGTGGACTCGATGGGCCGAATGGCCTTACTTCCACTCCTATGTCTTATGGTCTTATGGTCTTAAGATCGCTACCCCCTTAGTTTTAGAGTCCAGCCCCGAATGAAATACCTGCCCAACCCACCCCTTCCTCAGCCTAGTCTGATCCATTACCCTCAGGTTTGTCTCCTGTAGCATTGCCACGTCCGCCTTCAAACTCTTCAAATGCGTGAACACGCAAGCCCTCTTGACCGGCCCATTCAGCCTTTTCACATTCCATGTGATTAGCCTGATTGGGGGACAACCATCACCCTTCTTAGGCCAGCCACAAGCTCGCGTCCCGCACCCCCTCAGGCCCACCCTCAGGCACGCATCGTCATCAACCTCCAATTTGTCTCCACACACCAGTCCCTCCCCTGTTAGCAGAACAATTCCCCCTCCCTCCCCATAACAAAATAACCATCCCAAACCCCCTCAACGAACAGATCACCTGCCCGCCCAGCTAGCCTCATAGTCCCCGCCCATGGCACCAAGCATTCTGCCCCCCTCTGATCTCGCTCCCCCCCTCCACTCGAACATACATATGCAAACATTACAATCCCCAAAAAACACAAATAAGAAAAGTCGACCCACCATCCCCCATTCAAAACAAAGTTAACCCGCAGACAAAACTGAGCCATGGTCCAAAACTTAGTGAAAAACAACACACACAAAACCCAAAAAGAAAAATGAAATTTAGCAGCAAATAAGAACACAACCACTCGCCCCCAAGTTCAATGTCCACCATCACCTGCAAGTCCCCTGTCCTTAACAAAGTTCATCGCCTCATCTGGCAATCCAAAATAAAGTTCTTGGCCCTCAAAAGTGACTCACAAACGAGCTGGGCACAGCATGCCGAACTTTACCCCCTTCTTAAAGAGGGCCAATTTCACTTTATTGAAACTCGCCCTTCTTTTGGCCAGATTCGCACTCAAGTCCTGGTAAATGCGCAGTTCGCTGTCTTCCCATTTGCAGCTCCATGTCTGTCTGGCCCACCTCAAGATCTGTTCCTTGTCCAGGAACTGGTGATTTCGTACCACCATCACCCTTGGTGGTTCATTCCTCAGTGGCTTCCGCATCAGCGCTCTGAGTGCCCTGTCCATTTCCAAGGGCCAAGTAAATGAACCTTCCCCCAGCAGCTCCTCGAACATACGTGCCACATATGTGCCATCATCCGATCCCTAGCTGCCCTCCGGGAGGCCAATGATCCTCAGGTACAGCCTGTGCGACCTGTTGTCCAGATCCTCCACTTTCTCTTGCAGCCTTTCCTGGTGGTCCTTCAACAGCCCCATCTCCGCTGCCATCACAGTTAGCTGGTCATCATGCTCAGCAACCGCCTCTTCCACCTTCTTAATCACCTGGCCCTGGGCTTCCAATCTCTGTTCCACACAGTCAATCCCCGTCTTAATCGGATCCAGATATTCTATTCTTTGTTGAGCAAAACTCTCCTGGTGAAAGGCCACCGGCTGCTCCGTTGACCACTGGGCCGGCAATTTCAGTCCCTGACCCTCCGCCATATTTTTCTGTGCAGCATACTCCACTCCTTTCTTTGACCAGCACCCTTCTTTGGTCTCTCCTTTTCAGACCACTTCTGGTCCATAAATAAATACATTGGTGGGGCATCCTACTCCTCTACCTCACCAATCTACTGTTTTGTCGATCAAATGCCCCATACATCGGGTAAAAAGGGCCCAAAGGTCCACCACGAGCGGGCGCTACCAAATAAGCGACCACTCACTCCATGGCCGCCATTGGAAGCCCTTGGAATAGATTTTTAAAATTACTTAATTGCCATTGAAAACATATCTGACCAATACATTTAAAATGTTTTGAATACAAATAAACATCTCTCCCCTACTCACAGGCTGAAGCCCCGACAACAAAATGAGTCTTCAAATCATGTAAGCAACTCCACAGGAGGTACATTAATTTGAGTAAACGTATAAACAGTTTACTAATAATCTGTGACTTGCTGGATGCGCTGTAGGATTTTATATCTTTTTGCTGCACAATATCTTCAGTTGTACTGTTTGAGGGAGATGAAAGATCTATACTGGACATGTCATCGGAGCAGCTCCCCTCTCTGCTATAGCCTGACTGGAAGGGCAGTGGTTTCAGCAGGAGAGCAGAAACAGTTCCAAGGAAAGTCCAGGCCCCTGTCTCGTTGCAATTCATCACAAAGCCAGGTTGTCAACACTGGTCAAACCCCAGATGTACAATTATCAGTCATGATTCATTGACTCGAGGCATTGCTTTGCACCATAAACATACTAAGTTGGTTTTTTTTTGCCTGCTGACTGCCACAAGCACTTTGAAAATTGGGGTGGTCAGCGAACAGAAAACATTGAAAAATGTCATACTCATTGGACGCCTGAGGCCGGCTTCGCCAACGTGATTCTCAAACAGGCCTTCAGATGGGTGACCTGCATTTCTGATCGAAATTATCTCCAGGGTCCCAGTTTCGATTCCCGGCTTGGTCAATCTGTGTGGAGTCTGCACTTTCTCCCCGTGCCTGCGTGGGTTTCCTCCCACAAGTCCCGAAAGACATGCTGTTAGGTAATTTGGACATTCTGTATTCTCTCTCCATGTACCCGAACAGGTGCCAGGATGGGGGGACTAGGGGCTTTTCACAGTAACTTCATTGCAGTGTTAATGTAAGCCTACTTGTGACACTAAATATTATTCTTATTATCTTCCACATTCAATTGGGATCTTACTTGCAATTTTAGGATTACAGTAGCATTTTTGCGAAACGGTGGGTTATGCATTACAATTTTGCATGTGTTATGTTCTTTTTTGGGGTCGCAATGAGGAAGAATCAGAGGTAGTACACATCCAGTTCATATACCTGCTCAAACAGGGTACAATGGTGAACTCCACAAAAGCCCCTGAAACGCTCCGATGACATCATTGTGGAACATGTGACATTACACCAGCCAATGGTGTTACTCTGATACATAACACCTCTCCCTCTTTACTCTGCTTGTGTCCTTGGCATTTTTATTTAATCAAACACTTTAACAGAGATCAGACACATTATGCCGTAACTAACATTGTTATGTTATGGATACTAAGTACATTGGTAAGACACTCTCTTGGGTGGATGTCTGTCCACTTTTGGCAGAACACAACAATCAGGAACTTGGCTCTTAGGGGTACTAGGAGTTTCTTCCTGTACACTGGTCGGGAAACCATCTCAGGAACTGTCTCTGGTTGTGTTGATGATTCTGTAGTAACAGAGTCAGTAATTTCGACAGTTTAGTCCTCAGATCAGGCATGTCTATACTCTCTGCGATGAAAAGCACTGGTACAGATTCTGTACTCTCACTGCGTGCAGACAATAATTGTTCAACGTGCCGACGTCAAATTCGTTCAACATCAGTTTGCGCAGTATTTGAAATGGGACCTGTTTTGGCTGGAGTCCATTTTTCACCTGAAGCGTAATTTCTTGCAAGAACACAGTCAAAGCCGGTGCTTCAGGAACATTGTTCCCTTCTAGCCACTTGCATCTGATGTTGTTGCCTGACTATCTCTGAAGTTCAAAGGGGAGTTAAAATGTCGAACTATATGCACAGTTTCCTTTTTAACATCAGTATAGCCGGTGAGCTTTGTGTTGTTGAATGCGCAATGTTTCTGTATGTTGTTAGAAAGCTAGTGACACATTTAGGTAGAGAGCCATTAACCCTAGAAGCCTTCATTGCATTCTTGAGTAATTGTACGAACATTCAGCTAAGCAGTTGGTAGGTGGATGGGAGGGAGCGGATTTGATGTGATGGATGCCACACCCCCACAGACGGTCCTCGAATTCGACTGATGTGAACTGAGTATCGTTGTTCAGGTCACCCGCATCTTGCAAATACCTTGTCAAGCCTTTTTATTGTCTGTTCCGTAGTTCTCGATTTCATGATGGCAACCTCTGGCCACTTCGAATGTGCTTCACCCATGACAAAAACATGTGTCCTTCGACTGATCCCGCATAATTGGCATGGATTCTTTCCCATGACGTGGTATTCCCATCGATGCAAAGGTTGTAGTGGAGATATATTTCTCAAAGCAGAGTAGAATTAGCTTCTCCTCTATTTGGGAATTCGACCTCGGCCACCAGAAGTAGCATCTCGCCAATTCCTTATTTCTGACTACACTGGGATTGCCCTCGTACAACTGTTCCAGGATTCCACTTCGTAGACACGGTGGGATGATTAATTTAATATCCCACAACAATATTCCATTTTGTACTGTTAATTCAAGATGCCTTATAAGTTTAGCGTCTGAATTATTTCTGTGCTCTTTTGTTGGAATGCTTTTTTGAATCATGTCCAACATCTTCCCCACCATTGGATCTGTTTTGGTATATTTCTTTCGTGCTGATGAAGATTGGCATGATCAACATGCCTTGGCAATATGACTACCTTTACGACAATTTTTGCATTTGTTCGCCTTGCTCCAACAATCTCCAGCCATAAGTTGCACTTGGTTGCAGCGATGACATGGTAGGTTCTTGGTGGCCTGCTTCTCACAGTCTCCATCTTATGGACTTTAGCTCAAACTCAAATCAGCAAAGCTTCTCTCGCAGCAAGTTCAACGGATGTTGTGATTTCTATAGCAGATTTTAGGATTAATGCTGTCAGGGTCCGCCCTGATAATTCCTTTATTTCCCCTTTCTTTGTTTTTGCTGTTGTCATTTTGATCCATGGGTGCTCAATGGACACTTATGTTTCAGTCGAGCAGGAAAAATGAGGAACTTGAAAGTCACAACAGAGAACACCCTGCTCCTTTGGACAGAAAAACATCTTGGCAGCCAAGGGATGGGATGGGATTCGGTTTTATTAGTTGTCTGGCGGCCAATGAATTGACCAAAAGGCTGTATTCTGCCCAGTAACAGGCAGTGTCCAAAGGGATGATTTCCAGACCTAAGTAAAGCAGAGTTGAGGCCTGGACACACAGAGACAAGGACCTGCTCTCTCTCAAAGGATGTGAGTGATGTATTCCTGAACCTAAAGTGACTGATCGAATCTACAGTGAAAACCTCAAACTGAAAGTAAAGTTTGAAGGGAAGAAAGGTACTAGAAGTAACTATCTGAAACAAAAATCCTTAGCTTTTGACTTTCACCTTCATTATTTTTACTTCTCTCTGTGCTTGTTTTTCTCGTGCGTGTGTGTAGAGTTTGGGGGCAAGTCAAAGTGGGGGATTCAGAATTAGTAATATTTGCTGCATATTTCATTACAGTTCTTGTTATAAATAAAAAGTAATTGTGTTTAAATTTACAATCCTGGTGACTGTAATTATGTCCTCAGCACCATGAGACAGCAGTGCTAACTACTGCACCACCATGCTGCCTCAAACAACAACCCTCAGTCACAAATATCAGTCACCCTTATACCATCTCTGAGTGAGATTATGAAGTTAGTCCCAACTTTGGATAGTTTCATCACCAACACGGTGGAGACTGCCCAAATTCACAGTGCAATAAATCACTCTGCGTGCCAATTCAATGGCATGTCACTATTTCACTGACTGCCAAAAAATATGAATTTAGCACTTCTTGAAAGTTGAAATTTTTTTTCAAACCTTTGACCAACATTTCTCAAACGATCACTTTTATCACCGTGGTTGATAAAAAATATTGAAGATTAATGGCTACCACACAAAATTATGTAAAGCCATATAAAACTGTTAAAGGGAAAGATTTAAGAGGCCCACACACAATGTTCTTTTATCAGTACCTGCACAGTCACCACACAGTTCGAATGCTCGCCACTTAATCAAACTGTCATTCTAAATTTTCTAGCTCTAAATCTCCTTCTCAGTTGAAATGTTAATGTTTTAAAATATAAATGTATTTCTCATTTGCACCCATTAACATCCTAAACCTTAAAGGCACTATAATTAAAAGGGCATCGCGTTGCTCACGCTTTGTTACTGAGTTCATTTCACTGGTGAGAATGTGCCCCATAACTCACTCTTGACTATAGCATCATGAATAATGAGCTTTCATACTTGCGAAATAAACCTATCAGTTAACGGCCACCGATGTCAAATCTGGTGGTACTGTATTTCATCAGCTTGCAGAGTTTCCAAAGGGACAAAAACAGAATAACAGCTATTGCAATTGTAAAATACAGCATCGTTTTCTTTAGCAAATAGCACCAGATACTGTTGCAGTTTTGTAGGTTGGTTTTAGATTGAAGACTGATTGAGTTTTACAACAACATTCAATCAGTATAACCCAGTTGACACAAAACAAACTCTTTAAATCAAATTGTGTAACAATGCAGCAGAAAAATAAAACAATGTTCCTATGTCACTGTATTAAATCTGAAGAGTAAAAGCTCAGCTCTAATCGCGAACTAAAATCATTTAAAATATGTTCCAGTTTTTGAAGGACACATAGCAGCAAATGCATCAAAGAATCTATGAAAAAAGAGCAAAGTTGATATACCATGTGAATGATATCTACAGGATTTGCTACTCTCTTGTAAGAAAACCAAATATTACTGTGATTCTAATATACAGTTTGGCTACAGGAATCTCTACTCACCACCGTACACAATAAAAATGATATGGTGCTTTAAACCCCACAAGCATATTCCACACTGAATAACATCGGAATGTGTTTCATGACCACAATTCATGTCAAGATGTCGGATAGCTTGAATAAACTATTCGAGCTTTACTCTTCAGATTTCGGATTTCATCTGGACCTCTTAAAATATCACCAGCTTGAGGTAGAACTTCTGTGGGAATTATCCTTATCTCCTACCAGAACTTTCGCAGAAATTGGATGAAACAGGCAGCGACTTACACGATTTCTCTGGAGCTTCTGCGATGATCCAACAAAGGCACGATGGCCGATCAGGAGACAGACCCCTGTAGAGACTGTCCCCCTCTCACTAGTTGTCAACATGTACACACACACACATCTACATTGATAACCGAATGAGCTTGCTCCCTTCAGTACCCACCAATTCATCACAGCAAAGGTTTAAAAAATATTTTCCTTAAAATACCTTTTCCAATCTGTGTATTTATTTATTAATGAGGAGCCAATCAAGCTCGAATTTCTTGAGTGAAGGAGAGAGTAAGTTTATTAGTTCTGAACCAGAGAAAAATAAGAAAGATGCAACAACACAAACAGATATCAGAAGTAAGAAAGTTAGAGGCCAATAAAAATTTAAAAGAATATAAGGTTAAGTCCTTTGCTTGTCTTTGAGGAGCAGATTGTTGAACGTTGTGACCATTTGAAGTCAGTTGGTTTCCTGTAGAGTTCTGGCATTGACTTAGTTCAGGTCTGCACTTTGGTGAAGACACTCTTTTAGCCTAAGAATGAGACAGACAGATCTTTACTGCTGTTTTCTAGCAAAGTTTTCAGATGATTGTGACTTTTTTTTCCCACCTGCTTGACAGAACCAATTTTTAACAATCCTGTCTGCATATTCCCAGAAAGGTGTTTGATTTGCATGTCTTGCAGTCATCATTGCAGACCAAGCAATCCCATTTTTGTTATCTTTTTAGCTCCAAAACATTTCAAGATAGAACTCAATAGTTTATTTTGTCTTCCACAGGGGGATTTGAATGATTGATTAGCATCCAGCTGGTTAGCAATTCCCATTGCCTTGATGAACTACAGCTGATCAACTTCCAGTACTTTGCATTATCAATGCATTCCTTTCATAGATCATAGAATCATAGAATTTACAGTGCAGAAGGAGGCCATTTGGCCCATTGCATCTGCACCGGCCCTTGGAAAGAGCACCCCACTTAAGCCCACTTCTCCACCCTATCCCTGTCACCCCACCTAATCTTTTTTGGACACTAAGGTCAATTTATCATGGCCAATCCACCTAATCTGCACACCTTTGGAACGTGGGATGTAACCGGAGAACCCACGCAGACACGGGAGAAGGGCCTTATCTCCGCACAGACAGTGACTGAAGCCTGGAATCGAACCTGGGCTAACCACTGTACTACTGTGCTGCCCACTGTGCTACCGTGCTGCCCATGCTTGCTTGGAGTGGGCCTTGACAGCCTCAGGTGTGAGATGCCTTGCAACAGGTCTACAGTGCAATTCATATATAGACTTTATAAAAACGTGGTCAATTTACTGTATCAGACATCAGGTGACATGTGACAGCCATTTTTACTGGTGACTTTTCTTGCATTTTGTTTTCAAAACAAGTCTTTTTTAAACAGTTCAATATGTTTAATTAGTTGGTGATGTTGTAGGTAAATCTCATTCATTCACAGCTTCCCATCGTCATGACATTATATGCAATATATTTATGGTTGTTGGGAAGATAAATAAATATATATTTATCAGGCACCATGAATGTGAGAGCCTGCAAAGCAAGGGTGATACACGAATATTACACTCTCTTTTGCAATAAGGTTAAATTAAAAAGTGATTTAAAAAAACATGCCAGTTGTTTTTGCTGCCAAGACTCACTGGGGTGGCAATCGGTCTACAATAACCAAGTGATCTATTCTATCAAGTCACCGTCCAGCTGATGAAGAGAGAATTCTCTCTACCCCTAATGCATTTTTAAAGCATCATAGAAATTGTCAACTATAATTAAAATAAATCAAGGAATTTGTTTAGTGATTATCTAATAGGCAAGGCAAATTATAGATTTAGTAACTCAGTTAATCTGCTGCTTAAATATCAATAGTACTTATAACATACTTAGAATATGTGCTTTAAATATTATACAGTCTCATGCTCATTGAAGACTGAGAAGCAAGAAAATATTCAAAAACAAAAGATCCGCAAAAAGACAATAGTCACTAAATTATATTGCTTCAAATATGTTAGCTTTAATTACATAGCTCACAGAAGAAAAATATTTTAAAATAAATATTGTTAGCCATTAATTTAAAAATTAATTGTTTTTTGTTCCTCATAGATGTTTTTATGCATCAATAATGGACAGAATTTTGATAAAATGAGCTCAGACTGTGGCGATAAATATCTCTCTACAATCCAAGCATTCGCCACTTTAATAGCTATTGCTCTGTAAAAGCTCATATGTGATGACCCTGCCTGTCAGTTGCTTGTGGGTATTAGTATCACACCGTCTTTGAAGTTCCTCCGAACCATTAGGACATATCACCTTGTTCAGTACTTTGAGCTCAGAGAAGTCTGTGACTTTTAATGATCAAGGCAATGAGCCCCAGACAGACAGCTATGTGTGAGTGCTGATTACCCAGTTGCTCCAACTATGGTGAGAAGGTTTAGTTTCTTTAGCAACATGAGGGAAGAATGGAAATGAAGCATGGGCGTACAGTGCGGCCTTTAGTCTTTGCTGATCCTGGAGATAAGGCCCTCACAAATGTTAGTAAAGGTTCTACACCTGCGGTAACCCAAGGATAAAAAAGATATTTTGCAGTTCAGGGGTAGGTGGACGAGGTAGGCAATGGGAGCTCAAGTAAAAGTCATCTTTCGAACCAAAAACATGTGGAGTCTTTCATCAGGAAATTGGTATAGCTTAGAATGATTTTATTAGGATCTTGGGTATGCCTCCAAGCTTAATTGGAACATGGAATGTGGAAGTAATTTTTAAAAGAGAGCTAGGTTAAGGCCCCCTGTTGCCCGCCCCAGGCTGAAGAATTCACAGAATCTCATGAAGCAACAGCTATATTTCGCTTCACGCAATTTAAAGTTACATGTTATGATTTGATTCGGTCATTAATACCTTTCGCAAATATTTGAATGACAATTTTAGTTAATGTAAATAAGCTAATGATTTTAGTAACAAAGCTGGGTTGGTTTATTAAACATTTTATAGACTACTTAGAAATCCAAATTTGAAATAAGTTTCATGAGTTGTGCCTTTTGGAGCATTTTTTAAAAAGTTTTTGAATGTCTTCACTTGCTTTTAACATGTTCATAAACAGTATTTCTATGAAATGCATATGATACTGATTATGCTCTGTTAACCATTGTTGGCAATATTACCATTAAATTGTATTTCCTGGCAAAAGAGAACTCGAAAGTCACTTCCAAAATGAATACAAATTCAACACTGAACAGGCTCACTTACATACATTCATATGCAGAGTTTAGATTAAATAGGCTTCAAATTCTGGATTAATATTAAGAAATTCATGCTCTGGAACAAAGTATGGGGATGGACGGGGGTTCCCCGGCTTCAATGGGCTTAAGTTCAATGAATGTCTGTTTGCGAGTTATGGGGAGGCATGGAATTCACCTGTTACACACCCTGCCTGATTTTCCAGTCCACTGTAGACAGTGGAAAGTAAAATGTGGCAGGATGTATATAACAAGTGGCTGATCCACTACTGCCCATTTTGCACCTTGCGCGCCCCCCCGAAGTTGCATTGTATCCCTTACATATGTTGCCCAAACAACAATTTATTTCTGCCGTTTATTAATAATTTGATGTTTTCTTCATTCATTGCACCACCTTCCTCTGGGTAGCCAACGCTGTTTGTTGGAAGCCAGGGATGAGGGTTCTCGGGAGTGTGTTAATGTTTGCTGGGATCCCCTAATTATGTCAACACTTGCATGTCGTGCTGAGGATTGTTTAAACATCTGAAGATGATCTCTTAGACTGAATCATTCTGCGGAGAGCTTTCCCGGTGTTGTATTAGGATCTCAAGGTTGTGCCGGTATTTACAGGTGGTCCTTGAGAACATGTCAATGTTTGCAGGGGCCTCTGCGGTTGCATCTGTTTTATCGCGTGTCAATGTTTGCAAGGGATCTTTGAGAGGATGTCAATATTGGTGGAGATCTACAGGAGCATATCAATATTTGCAGGGAATCGTTTCGAGCATCTCATTATTTATTGGGATCCTAGGGAGCAGATCAATATTTGCAAAGATCCAGGAGGTTGGATCAGTATTAATAGGCCGTACTTTTGAGAATGGCCAATAGCTGCACAGGGTCCCCAGATTGAAAAGCATTAAACCATTTTTCTAATGGCTTGTAAAATAAATATAAACGTAAGCTTTGGAACACAGATGGTACAACTCAAATGTGAGAGCCTATACTAGAAAAACAATCACAGGAACAATAAATCAAAATCTAAAGTTCAAATTTGCTGCTGCAACAAGGACTCTGGATTCAGATTCACTTAGCTTCTCTCAAAATGCAATCCATTTTCATATTTCCTAATAGGGAAGGGGTCATACAATTGTCCTGTGCTGATCACACTAAAACTACAACATTCTCAGTGTTACTTGATCCGCATCTAATACAATAACCACAGATATTTAAAGTTACAGTTTCAGGTGACGAAAGAAAAGTTCAAAGATTAAAAAGTACCCCCCACATAAGAATTATTAAAATAAAACAATTCATGTGTTCATCTTTTCACATGGTTTCAAATTGAGACAGCTTCTTTGAAGCTCAATAAACAAATAAAGTGTCCTGCAATTGGATTAATTTGTCTTATTTGTGAGTGGAAGAATAGTAATGCATTATCGATGTAAGATGATCATGAAACAACACTAATCCATTGCTGTCATTGAAACCACCACTCTGATGTGCGAGCATTTTTCCCCGCTTCTTAAAATCTGATAATGGTAGTTCTCCTTACCTCATGCAAAATCCTACGGGCAAACATGTCATGTTCACCACGGTTTGACTAAGAACAGATACATGCCACTGGCCATAAACGGTAAACACTTAAGCCATTTAACCCAACTGAGCTATAGTAAATGGAACGAGATGGTCATCTGGCTTATGAATCACTTAATTGGCATGTCAGTAAATAAGTGTTTTATTGACAGAAGCTAAATGAAGGGAAAGTCATTTTGCACTGAAATGGCTTTGCTGTCTTCACCACACCTGGCAATATATTCTTGAGTTTGAATTATTTCCCAAACAAACGAAATTTACAAGAAATAGAATTTACTTTTTTTCACTGTTTATTTCTTTGCCATACTTTTATGATGAAAAATGGAGAGCCCAGAAAGACCCCCAAGCTTTATGATGTGGCAAAAGTCAATTGAATAGCTATGGAGCACTTCCTGTTCGCTATCGTCGTGAAATTCTGACAACATATATTGGTTACCTCTGTTTCGTTAAGTCCAACAGAACAGGAATATCCTATAGGATCTGGACAGAGTAAATAGAGAGAAATTACTCCCATTGGCAGAAAAGTCACAAACCAGAGAACACAACTTAAGGAAAATAACAATAAATGCAACAGTGACGTGAGGAAAGACTTTTTAACACAGCGAGTGGTTGGAATGTGGAACATGCAGCCGAGGTAAGGTAAAGTCACCATAGTCCCAGATGACTATAGGCTGCTTTCCTGAGGGGGCGATCTGATTAGTGATGATTTAACCTGAGGATCAGCACTCCTTAGGCAAGGGACAAGGTTGAGAAAATGGATCCTTCATGAATAACCTCAGCCAGTAACAGGAATATGAACCCGTGCTATCGGACTCGCTCTACATCGGGAACCGGGGGCGAGATTCTCCGATCCTGGGGCTAATTGTTGACGCCATCGTGAACGCCGGAGCGTTTTACTACGGAGACATCTGGCCCCTAGGAGCAGCGATCCTGCGCCGCGCAGGGGGCCAGCATGGCACTGGAGCGCTTCATGCAGGATCCCCCTTCCCCCACACCAGGATGGCTCCCGCAGCTTGAACGCCGAGGTCCCGGCAGATAGGACCACACGTGAACGATGCCGGAGAACCGCCGGTCCAGCGCCGGAGCGGCGACGTGGGATTCGCACCCCCCCCCCCCATGGCAGGGTACCGGACCTCAGAGTCCTCATCCCCTACGAGGAACGGCTCTGGAGGTCACAGGGGTGGCCGAGTACAGATCGGTCACCGATGTCAAGATTGGCCTACGCTACAGCCTAGATGATCTGTTATATGGGAGTTGTTCATTCCAGGGTGATGATCCTTCTCTCTCACTGACCACATGCCCATTCTCCCGCAGAATCACAACCCAGCGGTGTCGGACCATTTAAGTCATGACTAAATAATTTGGTTGCATTTTTGAGCAGATCACCATAATGGGTATGTGGCAGGTTGTCTACAAAGAACTTCCAGAAGGTATTGGATAATGTTCCACACAAAAGGATATTTACATAAATAAAAGCACATGGAATTGGACATTGTCACCTTGTGACATGGATCAGTAATTGATTAGGAATTGATTAGGGCAGGAGATACTAAAGTCTGAGAATACGCACAATCAAACTCTAAAACAGCTTCTTCCCTGCTGTTACCAGACTCCTAAACGACCCTCTTATGGACTGACCTGATTAACACTACACCCTATATACTTCACCCGATGCTGGTGTTATCTAGTTACATTGTAAACCTTGTGTTGCCTTTTATGTATTTTCTTTTATTTTCATGTATTTAATGATCTGTTGAGCTGCTCGCAGAAAAATACATTTAACCGTACCTCGGAACACGTAACAATAAACAAAATCCAAATCCAAATCCAAATAAAACACAGAGAGAAAAGCTGGAGAGAACAATCAATGATTGGCCAGATGTGACGAGTTCAGATGATGGAGTCATCAAAGCCAACAAAGAAAACATGTGGGGCGAGATTCAGCAACCCCGATCCAACGCAATGGGTGAAACGCAGATACACCCCAAATCAGGCTCCGTGCCAGGCACCGGAATGATCGCGAGTCACCCAAATTGCTCCACCCACCATGATCTAGATCTAGCCCTGGATCTGAATATTTAAATTAGCGTAATGGATCATGTAAATACCTGGATGCTGGATTCACCCAGTGCCCATGACTCACTGGCGCGGTCTGGAAAACCTCGCCACAAATGTGTACCAGCGGCACCTGGAGAGGTCTCCCAGGCCATTGGTGACACCTTGGGGTTGGGGAAAGGGTAACGTAGCACCCCTGCACTTCCTGGCATCTTTGCACATTGGCACTGCCGGTCTGGCACGCTGGCGGTGACACCCAAACACACTGGCAGTGCCAACTGGGTGCCCTGGAAGTGCTACCCTGGGTCACTGCCAGGGTGCCCAACTGGCAATGCCAATGTGCCCATGTGCCAGATCGGCACCGCCAGGGGTCGGGCCTGGTTGGGGGGACTTTGGCAAGTAGACGAGTTCCCAGGGGTCTCCCCAAGCTTGTCGGGGTGGGGAGGAGTCAAAAATGCAGGGAGGGGACTGAAATGGCGGGGGGGGGGGGGGGGGGGGGGGGGGGGGTGGGGGAGAGATATCGGGGCTGCTATTAAAAAAAAGGCGCCCTGACCTACGAAGAGCCTTTCCTGTTGGTGAGCGTCCACTGACCAGCAGCTAATCGGTGCCCTTGGCAGGCAGAAACTCGCCAAGGCCAAAAGAAACAGCAGAATGCCATTGAACAGTGGGATGTTTCTCAGTGCTGTAACCGCCAGGTAACATCCCGCTAAATGAAACCTCCAGTGGCCTTTAGCTTCAATCTGCTGAATTGTGCTCATAATTCCTGTCCCACTTCTAAACTGAGTTCACTCATTAACCTAATAATACCGACTTCTCATCTTGTCCATCTTCCTCCCTCGAATCCAAACTGGTTATTCCCTGAGGAATTCTGCAGCTTTCCATCCATACACTTTGTGATAAATCCCAATGCAACCTTTGATGCTTGGGCAATCAGACGAATTGTGACAATATATGAAAGTCAGAATATCTGTGTGCCTTTGGCTTCTTTCCTTGGGTGATCACTGTGGGCTGCTTGAAAATCTGGCCAGTCTTCTGATAAGTAAATATCTTTGATTAGCTTAGTAAACATTGATGTTACGTTCTTTCCATGCCTTTTATCAACTCCATAGATATTTCCACTGTTCCAACTCAGTTTTTATCTCATTTATTGTTGCTCTGATCTCATTCACGAGTATTTCTGATCCAATGTAATCGATGTCAACATTACTCTCTTCTTTTCACTCAATCATTTCAGATTTTTCATTTTTTTGCATATAATTCTTCAATGTACTCCTTCCATTTTTTTTACTTCATCGATGTTTGTAAATAAAACACTGTTGTTACTCTCTGTTGCTGATGTTTCCAGTTCTTAAAGCTGGGTGCCACTAATCACCTTTGCTTTTGCACATCTAGGTTTACCCTTCCCAACCGATCCAATTCACCAATAGATCGCACTGCTCTTTTAACCATGGTTCTCGTATCTATTCGGTTTCCCTTCTCAACTCATTATTGATATCTCAGCTTGCCTTCTTCAGCATCGATTATCGATATTCTTCCATTTTCTCCATTCTTCCATCTTTTGCAACATTTCAGTCATAACTCATGGTTTCTTTATCCTTGTTCCTCTTAAAAGCCCTGTGCTGTTTTCCATTCCTTCTTTGGTAGATTATTTAATCTGTTCCCATTACTCATTCATTGGTGATGGTATCTGCATTGTTTTCGAGCTAGTGCTCCAATACTTCACTTCCAAATTCTTCATGTGTTTCTTTCATGCTATTGAGGTTCCATTGTTTTCTGCTTATTCCACCTCAGTCGGAATGCTGTTTCACCAGATTATGATTTGAGTCTGTATTGGCTCCCAGCTCAGGCTTCAAGTTCTTAACACTATTCCTGTGTATTTGTCTCACCATTATGTAGTGCAGTTGAACTTTTCCTATATTGCCACATATTTTCCACCCAACGTTTTTGATGCTTAAACCATGAATTTAGTATTGTGCATCCTGTAATGCAAAGAATTTACCAGCTTTTGGCCTTGCTCATTTCTTTTTCCTGGTCAGTAATATCCTACTTCTTTGTCACTTCTTCTTTCTCCAATAATTGGCGACGTGGTAGCACAGTGGTTAGCACTGTTGCCTCACACTGCCAGGGACCCGGGTTCAATTCCCGGCTTGGGTCACTGTGCGGAGTCTGCATGTTCTCCCCGTGTCTTTGTGGGTTTCCTTCAGGTGCTCTGGTTTCCTCCCACAAGTCCCAAAAGTTGTGCTTGTTAGGTGAATTGGACATTCTGAATTCTCCCTCCGTGTACCTGAACTGGTACCAGAGTGTGGCAACTAGGGGCTTTTCACAGTAACTTCATTGCAGTGTTAATGTAAGCCTACTTGTGACACCAAGAAAGATTATAATTATTATACTGTTCTGGTCTCCCATAACAATCACATAACTACATGCACTCTCCTGTTCAATTAGCTTTTCAATTCTGCCAATTAATCAACCACCTCGTCTGGTTGTGTGCTTATGGCATATACACCTGAATCAAAGATTCATAGAATTTACAGTGCCGAAGGAGGCCATTCAGCGCATCAAGTCTGCACCAGCCCTTAGAAAGAGCACCCTACTTAAGCCCACGCCTCCACTGTATCCCCATCACCCAGTAACCCTTCCTAAACTTTTGGGCACTAAGGGGCAATTTAGCATGGCCAATCCACCTAACCTGCACGTCTTTGGACTGTGGGAGGAAACCGGAGCACCCGGAGGAAACCCACGCAGACACGGGGAGAACGTGCAGACTCCGCACAGGTAGTCACACGAGGCCAGAATTGAACCTGGGTCCCGAGAGTTGTGAGTAAACAGTGCTAACCACTGTGCCGCCCCTTTACAATGTTAATGTCCACTGGCTGTTCCTTAAGTTTCACAAGCATGAGTCTATCTGACTCCCTTTCACGCAGTTACCAGTTTCCTTGTCTCGCATGGCTGCTACTTCCGATTCTTTTTCTTCTCCACTTGAGTATATCATTTAATCAGTCATGAGTTCACCTTCTCCTGCCCAACGTACTTCACATAACACTTGGAGGTTTAACTTTTCCTTTTCCATTTCTTGCTTGAGGTTCTCGATCTTTCCTTTTCCTGTTCATAGTTTATCATACATTCCACATTTCTGTTTTTTGGTTCTCTGAAGCTTGTATATGTGACCATTTTGCTGGATAGCGACCTGGGAGGCCTCACGCCCTGCCTTGTCGAGCATGAACATCTGTTCTTTAACAGGGCTCCTGTCTGTGCCATTCGCGTTCAGTTGTGCTGTGGCCATCGTGAGCCGGTCTTGGATATTTGAGTTGTGGCCCATCATTGCCGTCTACTGTGCTGTTGATTTAGTCACTGTCAGCCCAACCTTTGGAACAGGTAGTGCTGGGCTACAGTCATATCAGTAGCAGACCTCATACCTGGTCTCACCTGACAGTCCAAACTGCTTCCAGACCAGAACAATTACAGGTCATAAAGGATTACATTATGAGGAAAAGCTGCAGAAACTTAGCTTGTATTCCTATAGGGGAGACACAGAGAAACTGTGTGGCAAAATCAAGAACAATATGGCAGTCATAAAAAAAGCAGCTCAGCCTTTAGCATTGAAATCAGAAATCATTCTTTTCCACACAAAACCCGAGTGGAAATCTGAAAGGCTCTCCTTCAAAAGGCTGTGGATGCTGGGTCAATTGAGATTGCGATCAACAGGTTTTGTAAGGTAATGCTGCCTTCTTGAATCACTACAGTCCATGTGGTGCAGGTACACCACAGTGCTGTTAGACAGGGAGCCCCAGGATTTTGAACTGGCATCAGTGAAGGAACAGTGATACGTTTCCAAATCAGGATAATGAGTGGCTTGAAGGGAAAATTGATCCAAAAGAATGTTCAGTAAACAGGCTTGAGAGATGACTGGTCTCCTCCTGCTCTTGTTTCTTTGTTTTTATTTTCTAAGAGCCAAGCTGACAGCCATCTGAGCTTCCCTCAAAGCTGCTACCAAATGTTACTGTTGCTGCATTCACATTGCCGACCCCATGCTCCATGTTTTGACTTCAATACAAGATAGATTCTTCCCTGTTTCTATAAGTGCATAAAACAGAAGCGAGTCACTTAAGTGAATGTTGGTCCCTTGGAATTTGAAACTGGAGAATTAATAGTGGGGAATATAGAAATGGCAGAGATGCTAAATCAATATTTTGCCTCAGTTTTCACGGTGGAGGACACGAGGGCCATCCCTATAGGAACGGGTAATTCAGAGGTAATAGAAATTGTTGGAACTTAGAATAATCAACATCAATAGGGAAATCCTAGGGTGTTAAAGGAAGTGGAAGCAGAGATAGTCAATCCATTGGTTATAATATCCCAAAATTCCCTGGACATGGGAAAGGTTCTAGTGGACTGGAAAAATGCTAATGTGACACCCTTACTCAAAAAGGGAGGGAGGCAAAATGTGGGAAATTACAGACCAGTTAGTTTTACATCTGTTGTTGGGAATTTGTTAGAATCAATTATTAAGGAAGTAATATCAGGACATTTGGAAAGTCAAAATGCAATCCATCAGAGTCAGCATGATCTTATGAAGGGCAAATCATGTTTGACTATTATGCTCAAGTTCTTCGAAGATGTAACAAGCAAAGTGGATAATGGGGATCCTGTAGGTGTAGTATATCTGGACTTATGCACAGAAGGTTAATGTACAAGGTTAGATCGATGAGATTAGGGGTAATGTATTAGCTTGAATAGAAGACTGGCTGACGGACAGAAGACAGAGAGTCGGGATAAATGGATATTTTTCTGGATGGCAAGATGTAACTAGTGGGGTACCACAGGGTTTGGTCCCTGGGCCCAACTATTTACAATCTATATTAACGATTTTGATACAGGGATAAAGGTTTATTGCCAAATTTGCAGATGACACTAAAGTAGCTGGGGCAGTAAGTTGCAATGAAGAAATCAGAACCTTACAAATGAATATATATAGGTTAGGTGAGTGGGCCAAAATGTGTCAGATGGAGTTTAATGTGGATAAGTGTGAAGTCATTTTGGTCGTAAAAGTGGGAAAGTAACTTATTATCTAAATGGGGAGAGACTTCAGGGTTCCCGGTGCAGTGTGATCTGGGTGTCCTTGTGCATGAGACTCAAAACAGTAGCACGCAGCAAAAGCAGGTAATAAAGAAAGTGAATGAAATGTTTCAATTTATAGCTAAAGGAATAGAGTACAAAAGTAAGGAAGTGTTATTGCAACTACAGAAGGAATTGATGCAACCGCACCTGGAGTATCGTGCAAAGTTTTGGTCCCCTTATTTGCGGAAAGATGTAGTGGCATTGAAGGCAATTGAGAGGAGGTTCACTGGATTGGTTCCAGAGATGAGGGGTTTGTCGTATGAAGAGTAGGGTTGTGGGGTTACAGGGAAGTTGGGCCGAGGTAGGGTGCTCTTTCTGAGGGGTGGTGCGGACAAGATGGATTTAATGGCCTCTTTCTGCACTGTATGGATGCTATGAATAAATGGATTCAAGAAGAAGATAGGTATATTTATGATAAAACACGGCTTAAAGAGATATGGGGAACAGGTAGGGAGGTGAATTTGAGACCAAGAAGACATCAGTCATGATCTGATTGAATGGTTGAGCAGGCTCGAGGGACTGAATTGTCTTTTCCTGCTCCTAATTCCTCTGTTCCTATGTGTAATTAGTAATGCGTTGAAGGGTTATGCAGAACGGGCAGAACAGTGGAGTTGAGGCAATGATGGGATCAGCCATGATCATATTGAAAGGTGGAGCAGGCTCGAGAGGCTAACTTGCCTACTCCTGCTCCATTTCTGACGTCCTAAGAAAGAATTATTCTATTTAATTCCACCTTCCAGAGCTTGGTCTGTAACCCTGTACGTAACAGCACCTCAAGCATCAATCTGGTGTTCTTGATAAATAAGGGAATTTCTTGACTAATAGGGGCATCCAAAATTATGAGGAGAAGGCAGGAGAATAGGGATGAGGAACTCAACAGCCATGATCAAATGGCAGAACAGACCCAATGGGCCAAATGGCCTAATTCTGCTCCTATTATATATTATGATCTTATGGATGAAAATGCCCGATAGGTAGAAACCCAAATTACTGCTCCATCACACAGACTGTGTTCGGACTAATATACAGTGCAATCACCCAATGCATTTAAAAAGTGGCTCAAAAACTTTTTGTAAAATAATGTTTTAAATTGTAATTATTTTAATTTATTTTCATTACACAATGGAAGATTTGTCACTTGTAAAGAAATGGTGGAAAGATGGTTCTCCTACCTGGAACTGAAATTTGGGCATAAGGGCATTTTCCTGTTTCCTTAATCATCCCACACAAGTGAGTTCAGTTTGTATTAGCTAAAGGGGTGCTTGACAGGTAGGATTGTACGTCAGAAATGGGAGAAGACACCTAGGTTAAAATCACTACCTCACAGTTACAATGCAGATCAGCCCTAACACATACGTATTCACAGGTGAGCTGCGTGGAAAGTGAAATTATATTTGGTCCATTTTATTTGCGGTTATTAAATGCGGTATGCAATCTTGGAATGCTGCTTGTGCAGGAAAACTCCACCCACAGCAAAAGACATTGATTGATTGCGTTTTCACAAAGCATTTAAGTTTTTGTTTAGCACTTTTCACCACCTGATTTTGAAGCCATTGTGTATTTGAATTTTAACATCACTTAATCAAGAAAACAATGGTATTCTCAAACAGGGTCTTCACTATCAGGCAGCAGAAAGCCTGTGTTTCTGCATCTTATCTATGTGTACATGTCAACCATCAGCTGCTTAACCCATGTGTCAGTTTGTCAGTTCTTTACAAAGGGGGGGAAAAAAAACATTTGTCACTGGAATTGGAGGGTGCCAGTCAACCAATCAAGTTGGCTGGATAGTGGGATTAGAAGTCATTAGAAGCAACCAGTCAGATATTACTTTCATTCTCAGTTTACTATACACAAATGTCAGTCCGAACTGTCCTCGGGCCCCAGCGACCCATCAATGGGATGGGCGTGATCAAGCGCAATCAGTGGCACACCAGGTGCTGGCAGCCCTCAGTGCACCCGTTAGAAGTGCAGCCCCACTGCAGGAGGAGCAGGGGACGAGCAGAGCCCACCCCGAACAAAGGACATATGCATGTGGTGAGATATTGGGTATGATTGAATGATAGACAGGAAAAGGGGCAAGAAGAGTGCAGGCCCCAGCTCGTCGGAAGGAAAGGTCACACACAGGCTCTGGGGCAGGGACTTAAATGTGAACCCTTATGAGGTGGCAGGCTTGTCATCGTGCAATAAATGTCATGAAGCATTGAGGAGATCGGCACCAACTTGGGTTGCACAGAGCTTGAAGCAAACTTTTCCAGTGTGAAAATGATAACCCGACTACATCAGTAAACATGAGGCAGCTCCTGCTGTAGCAGTAGCAGCTTCCACCAGAAGTCTGGTTGCTGTAGTGGAAGTTCAGACTGCTGGGACAAAAGCTAAGGATACTGCCATGCAAGTTCAAACCGTCATGGCTGTGGATGCCAGTGTTTGGAGGGGCTTGCAGAGAGCACAAGATTCCACCTGCACTTTAATTTGTGACAAAAAGGAACAATTGAACGATGGAATTGGAGGTGGAGATGAAAAAAATAGCTCCATTGTCTTAATACAGAAGAAAATCTCTCACCTTTCTAAAAGAAATAATTTGTTAGCAAGCTATGCCAATGGTCTTTGCTATATCTTTTGCACTTCTATTAAACCGTAAAATGTTGTTCTTAATCCCAAAACACTGTACCAATGTGGTAATTTTCCAGAACATTCACCTGAATTGTGTGGCCATGATTTTCCACCCTTTCCACCTGCAGGATCTTTGAGCCCCGCCAAAGGTGATTCCCCCCCCCCCCCCCCCCCCCCCCCCCCACTGCGAGTTCCTGGCGGCAGGACGTGTGAACCATGTACAATTCCGTAGACATTGGTGGGATCGGAAGGGGAGGGGCTGGGAAATTCCACCCATGTTGTTTCTGGTGAGACTGGCATCAGGCACTGAAGATAAAACTGCAGCTTCAAATAGCATCGGGGTCTGAATCACATCAACAGAATTCAACATTTTGCATTTCAAGGAGGCCCTCCTCTGCCTGCTGCGAGGTCCTCACATGCCTCCTTAAACCGGGGCATTTAAAATAATGGTCAGCAGTTCACGTTATCAAGCCAAGGAACAGAATGCTGTGTCTATGTAAACACCTCCTCCTGCCCTGTTCACATTTGGCTCTGAGAATTAAAACCACCCCTTGCTACTTTTTTAGTAGCATTCAATTTAGCCAAGGGTAGTCATTTAGTACTGAGACAAAATCTTAAACCGGATCCACAACCGACCTGCAAGGCTGAAAATGATTTTTGGTGATATCATGCACAATTAACTCACTCATATAAAATCCCACTCTTGGTCTATTTTAGATGATAGGGTGCAGGGGTTGGGGGGGAGCTGGGCCTGTGTAGCCACCAAAAGAGAAATCCTCACTTGCTAAAGTAAAACAGGGAAGCTTTTAACATGGACGCTTTAAATGCTTCTCCAATAGATCCATCGAATACTATTTCCAATCTTTAATTTTTCTCGTCATGTTCTATGCTCAGTTAGAAAAAAGAATTTGGACGACTTCCGGTTGCGGCGATGCGGAGCTAAGCCGCACGTTCGGCAGCTCCCGCTATCAAAGGACATTAAGCCTGTTTTAGGGCCCCAAACGGCGCTGTTTCGATGATTCCCGGTGGGGGAAGGTGTTTGGAGGAACATTCCCCAGAATTTATGGTGCTTACCCGGAGTGGGGCAAAGAAAAACGCGGCAGCAGCTCCCCAGAAACAGGGGGGGGGGGGAAGGAGGACAAAATGGCGGCCGGCGGAGCACCCGAGAATTGGTGGCAGTGGGCGCAGGAGCAGCAAGCTGCTCTCCTGCGCTGTTTTGCGGAGCTGAAGGCTGAGTTGCTGGACTCCCTGAATGCGACTACCAGCAAGCTGCTTGAGACCCAGACAGCCCAGGGGGCGGCCATTCAGGAGTTGCAGCAGCAGGCCGCTGATCGGGAGGAGGAGGCCGTGGTCCTCATGGGGAAGGTGGAGATGCACGAGGCACTTCACCAGAAGTGGCAAGACCGCTTGGAGGAGCTGGACTTTCGCACGAGGCGGAAGAATTTGAGGATCCTGGGCCTTGCGGAGGGGCTGGAGGGGTCGGATCTTCCATCCTATGTGGCCACCTTGCTGAATTCGTTGATGGGGGCAGGGTCCTTCCATCTGCCCCTGGAGCTTGAGGGAGCCCACAGAGTGCTGGCCAGGAGGCCCAAGGCGAATGAACCCCCACGGGCGGTGCTGGTGCGGTTCCATCGGTTCAGTGACCGGGAGTGTGTGCTGCGCTGGGCCAAGAAGGAGAGGAGCAGCAAGTGGGAGATCTCGGTAGTGCGAATCTACCAGGACTGGAGTACGGAGGTGGCTAAGCGGCGGGCCAGGTTTTACTGGACGAAGGCGGTGCTGCATGCCAAGCAGGTTAAATTTGGAATGCTGCAGCCTGCGCGTCTGTGGGTAACATATAAGGACCGGCATTACTACTTCGAGTCCCCGGACGAGGCGTGGGCCTTTATGCAGGCGGAGAAGCTGGACTCGAACTAGGGTTTGGGGGCTGCGGGGTCCTGTGTACTACGGTCGTTGCTGTTTTTGCTGTTGCTGTTTTTGTAATTTTGATATTTTTTTTTATGCTGTTCTTGCTCTGTTTCCATGTGGTTCTGATGGGTATGGTTTTGTGTTATGTGGGGAATGTTGGGGGTTTGTTTTTTTTCTGTAAGGGGCTGGGGGATGGGGTGGAGCTGGAATTTGGGAGCTGCGTCAGAAGGGTGGGGTGGGGCAGTGTGAAAACGCGGGCTTTCCTCTGGTTTCCCTGGTTTCCCGCGCTGCGGTTCCCGCGCTGAAGCGGTGCCAAGGAGAAGTGGCAGGAGGGGGGGGATGACCCCATGTCGGGTGGGGTCGGGTTTTGGCAGGAGCTGCTGGGTCAGCAGAAGTCAGCTGACTCACGGAAGTACCATGGAGGGTGCGTCGCGGCTAGGAGGGGTCCTAGCCTGGGCGGGGGGGGGGGGGGGGGGGGGGGGGGGGGGGGGATACCGGGTTGCTGCTGGAATTGCCAGGAAGGAGCTGGTGTGGGCTGGGGGGTAGGGGAGAGGCGCTATCGTCATGGGGAACGGGTCGGGCGGGGTGTGCTGTCCTGGGGCAAGCAGTCGATGAGCTATGGCTAGTCGGCGGGGGAGGGGGGCGGGGTGCCCTCTGATCCGGCTGATCACCTGGAACGTGAGGGGGCTGAATGGGCCGGTTAAGTTAGGGTATTTTCTCATTTGAAGGGACTGAAGGCGGACGTGGCTATGCTCCAGGAGACCCACTTGAAGGTGGCGGACCAGGTTCGTCTGAGGAAGGGGTGGGTGGGGCAGGTTTTCCACTCAGGATTAGATGCGAAGAACCGGGGGTGACAATTCTGGTGGGGAAGAGGGTGGCGTTCGAGGCGTCTGAGGTGGTGGCGGACAAGGAGGCAAGGTTTGTTATGGTGAAGGGTAGGCTGCAGGGAGAGAAGCTGGTGCTGGTAAAAGTGTATGCCCCGAATTGGGATGACACTGGCTTTATGAGGCCCTTGTTGGGCCGCATTCCGGACCTGGAGGCGGGGGGCCTGATCATGGGGGGAGACTTTAACACGGTGCTGGATCCCCCACTAGACCGGTCCAGTTCAAGGACAGGTAGGAGGCCGGCGGCGGCCAAGGTGCTGAGGGGGTTTATGGACCAGATGGGAGGGGTGGATCCCTGGAGATTTGGGAGGCCGAGGGCGCGGGAGTATTCCTTTTTCTCCCATGTGCATAGGGTTTACTCCCGGATAGATTTTTTCGTCCTGAGCAGGGGATTGATCCCGAGGGTGGAGGATGCCGAGTATTCGGCCATAGCAATTTCAGACCATGCTCCGCACTGGGTCGATGTGGAGATGGGGAGGTGCGGGACCAGCGCCCGCTGTGGCGTCTGGACGTGGGGTTGCTGGCTGATGAGGAGGTGTGTAGGAGGGTCCGGGGAAGTATTGAGGGGTACCTTGAGGCCAACGATACGGGGGAGGTCCGGGTGGGGATGGTTTGGGAGGCTCTGAAGGCAGTGATTCTGCTGCTGTATGTGGCGGACCCAGTGGGGAGAATGCCGGGGGTGATGGAGCTGTTGGCTGAGTTTGGGGGCTTCTCGGGCTATAAGCTGAATCTGGGTAAGAGCGAGGTATTTGTAGTGCACCCGGGTGATCAGGAGGAGGGAATTGGTAGGCTCCCGTTTAAGAGTTTTAGGTACCTGGGGGTGCAGGTGGCCAGGAGTTGGGGGACTCTCCACAAGCTTAATTTTACCAGGCTTGTGGAGCAGATGGAGGAGGAATTTAAAAGGTGGGACATGGTGCCGCTGTCGCTGGCGGGTAGAGTGCAGTCCGTCAAAATGATGGTGCTCCTGAGGTTCTTGTTCCTTTTTCAGTGCCTGCCCATCTTTATCCCTAGGGCCTTTTTTAGGAGGGTGACTAGCAGCATCATGAGCTTTGTTTGGGCGCATGGGACCCCGAGGGTGAAGAGGGTCTTCTTGGAGCGGGGCAGAGATGGTGGGGGGCTGGCGTTATCCAACCTCTCGGGGTATTATTGGGCAGCCAATGTGTCGATGGTGCGCAAGTGGGTGATGGCGGGGGAGGGGGCAGCATGGAAAAGGTTGGAGATGGCGTCCTGTGGAGGCACAAGCCTGGGGGCCCTGGTAACGGCGCCGTTGCCGCTCCCTCCTACGAGGTATACCACGAGTCCGGTGGTGGCGGCTACCCTCAAGATCTGGGGGCAGTGGAGGCGACATGGGGGGAAGTGGGGGGCTCGATGGAGGCCCCGCTAAGGGGGAACCATCGGTTCGTCCCGGGGAACATTGATGGGGGGTTCCAGGGTTGACACAGAGTAGGCATCAGACAGCTGAGGGACCTGTTCATTGATGGGAGGTTTGCGAGCCTGGGAGAGTTGGAGGAGAAATTTGAGCTCCCCTCGGGGAACATGTTCAGGTATCTGCAGGTAAAGGCGTTTGCTAGGCAGCAGGTGGAGGGATTCCCTTTGCTGCCCGCGAGGGGGGTGGGGGACAGGGTGCTTTCAGGGGTCTGGGTCGGGGATGGGATGGTATCTGATATCTACAAGGTAATGCAGGAGGTGGAGGAGGCGTCAGTAGAGGAGCTAAAGGCTAAGTGGGAGGGGGAGCTGGGGGAGCAGGTCGAGGGACATGGCGGATGCCCTGGAGTGGGTTAACTCTTCCTCCTCATGTGCGCGGCTTAGCCTCATCCAATTCAAGGTGCTGCACCGGTCCCACATGTCCGGGACTAGGATGAGTAGGTTCTTTGGGGGTGAAGACAGGTGTGTCAGGTGCTCGGGGAGTCCAGCGAACCATGCCCATATGTTCTGGGCATGTCCGGCACTGGAGGAGTTCTGGAAGGGGGTGGCGAGGATGGTGTCGAGGGTGGTAGGATCCAGGGTCAAGCCAGGCTGGGGACTCGCGACTTTTGGGGTTGCGGTGGAGCCGGGAGTGCAGGAGGCGAGAGAGGCCAGTGTTTTGGCCTTTGCGTCCCTAGTAGCCCGGCGGAAGATCTTGCTACAGTGGAAAGATGCGAGGCCCCCAAGCGTGGAGACCTGGATCAATGACATGGCGGATTTTATTAAGCTGGAGAAGGTCAAATTCACCCTGAGAGGATCGGTACAAGGGTTCTTTAGGCGGTGGCAACCTTTCCTCAACTTTCTGGCTCAGTGATAGGGAACTAGGTCAGCAGCAGCAGCAACCGGGGGGGGGGGGGGGGGGGGGGGCGTTTTGACTACGTTTATTTAATTTAAATTTATTTTCAAGTTCTCTTGTTGTTTACCGGGTTTGGGGGGGTGGGGGGTTTCGATATATGCGTTGCTTGGGGGTCTTGGGGGTGTTAGGCTTATTATGTTGTTTTATTGTTGCTTGTTACTGTTTGTTGTTATATATTTTGTAAAAATTCTTCAATAAAAATTTTTTTTTTTTTAAAAGAAAGAAGAATTCAACATTTGAAAATGCTTTCGTTTCTATTTAACTGACTTCAGTATGAAGAGAAAGACCGTTGTAATTGGCAGAATTGATTGTGGCATTCAGAAATTGCATGAAAATATCCATAGTTGAAATATTCACTTAGACGCTTTAGATTCTTATTGTTAAGCATCTGCACTTTAACACAGTTGATCAATATATCACAGAAGAAGGTGGTAAACATCCCATAGCCTTGAGTTATCTCTCTCCCACTCTGGGGAGTCAATACAAATACAATTGCTGGAGTAGTTTAGGATGTTTTCAAAGTAAACTGTTTGCAAATGTGATTTTCTTTCTGGCAAAAAAAATCTGATAACACTGGACCTTGGAATCTCCATGTGTATCATGTGAGACAAAGTATACACAGGATGTCATGTGCCAGGAGATAATTTAACCCAGCTAGCAACGTTAGCTGTTGGGAAATTGTAATGGAAATGACAATTTGTTTCCTCACTCAACAAACCCTTTGATTCAGTCAGAGCCAGTAAATGGGGTTCACAAATTTACATCTGAGGAGCAATAAAGGTAGCAAAATGCAAGAACTTCCTGTTCTCTTTGCATAATCTGAAATCGCATCAATTATACTTATGGGACAGAAAGCAGAGTTGTAGAATTCACACAGTCACAGAATATTTATGGCGCAGAAGGGAGCCATTCGGTCCATCATGTCTGCACCCATTGAGCAAATTACTTTGTGCCGTTTTCCAGTTTTCATCCTGAAACCTTGGGCGAAATTCTCCGACCCCCAGCAGGGCCGGAAAATCGCCTGGGGCCACCGAAAATCCCGCCCCCGCCGTGGCAGAGATTCTCCGCCCCCCGGGAAGTGGCGGGGGCGGGAATCTCGCCACTCCAATCGGCGAGGCCCCTGCAGCGATTCTCCGGCCCGTGATGGGCCGAAGTCTCGCCACTGGGAGGCCTTGCCTGCCACCGAGGTTTGAACCACCTCTGGTGGCGGCGGGATCGGCGGCGTGACCGGGCCCCCGGGGTCCTGGGGAGGGGCGCGGGGCAATCGGATCCCGGGGGGTGCCCCACAGTGGCCAGGCCAGCGATCGGGGCCCCCCTATCAGGGGCCGGGCCAATGCCCTGGGGGCACTCTTTCCCCTCCGCCGCCGCCACGGCCTCCGCCATGGCGGAAGCGGAAGAGAAACCCACAGCGCGCATGCGCCGGTGGTGACGTCAGCGGCAGCTGGCCGCTGATGTCACCGCCGGCGCATGCGCGAACCGGCACAAGCCTTTCGGCCAGCCCCGCTGCCGGGCGGCGGGCCTGAAAGGCCACTAGCACCGGCTTTTGCGCCAGTCGGCGTGATGCCAACCGCTCCGGCGCGGGCTTAGCCCCCAAAGGTGCGGAGAATACCGCACCTTTGGGGAGGCCCGACCCCGGAGTGGTTGGCGCCACTCCGCTACGCCGGGACCCCCCACCCCGCCGGGTAGGGGAGAATCCCGCCCCTTGTGCATTGTTGTTTTTCAACTAGCAATTTAATTTCCTTTTGAATGCTTCGATTGAACTTGCCTCCACTATAGTCTTAGGCACAGCATTCCAGACCTCAACGACTCCCTGCGTGAAAAAGTTTTTTCTCATCTTGCTCTTGCTTCTTTTGCAAATTACGTCACAACTGTACGCCCTCATTCTCAATCCTTTCATGAGTGGGAACTGTTTCTCCCTCATTACTCCGTCCAGACCCCTTATGAGTTTGAATATCTCTACCAAATCTCTTCTTGTCCTTCTTTTCTCCAAATAAAACAGTCCAAGCTTCGCCAATCATAATTGAAGTGGCTCACCCCTGAAACCATTCTCGGGAATCTTTTTTGCATTCTCTACAATGCCTTTACATCGTTCCTGAAGTACAGTGCCCAGAACTGTGCACAATACTCCACATGAGGCCAAACTAGTGTTTTATATAATAAACATAATCTCCTTCTTCTTGTACTCCATGGCTTCACTTGTAAAGCCTAGGAGACTGCATGCTTTATTCACCATGCTCTCAACTTGTCCTGCCATCTTCAATGAATTATGCACATATACACCGAGGTCTCTCTGCTCGTGCACCCCTTTACAATCGGACCCTTTATTTTATATTGTCTCTCCATGCTGTTGAGAGATTGAATTATTTCGGATTTTATTAGTCGGAGCTCAGAAGAATGAGGGGTGATCTCATAGAGACCTATAAAATTCTAACAGGACTAGACAGGATAGATGCAGGAAGGATTTTCCCGAGTGTGGGTGTGTCCAGAACCAGGGGTCACAGTCTGAGGATACTGGGTAGATCATTTAGGACAACAATGAGGAGAAATTTCTTCACCCAGAGAGTGGTGAGCATGTGGAATACATTACCACAGGAAGTAGTTGAGGCCAAAACATTGCATGTTTTCAAGAAGCAGTTAGATATTGTACTTAGGGTGAAGGGGAGAAGGGATGGGGGGGGGGGGGGGGGGGGGGGGGTGGGAATGGGGATTAGGCTATTGCGTTGGATGATCAGCCATGATCATTACGAATGGCGGAGTAGGCTCAAAGGGCTGAATGGCCTCCTGCTGATCATCTTTTCTATGTTTCTATGTTTCTTCAAAGCAAAATGAATCACTTCACATTTCCCCATATTGAACCTCATCTACCACCAGGAAATGATAGACCAGTGAGCTTAATGTTGGTAATAGGAAAGTTGCTGGAGTCCATTATCAAGGATTACATAGCACAGCGTTTGGAAAGAAGTGGTATAATCAGACAAATTCAGCATGAATTTACAAAAGGAAAATCATGCTTGACAAATCTACGAGAATTCTTTGACAATGTAACGAGTAGAGTTGACCAGGAAGACCCGGTGGATATGGTTTATTTAGACTTTCAGAAGGCTTTCGACAAGGTCTCACATAACAGGTTACTTTGTAAAGTTAAAGCGCATGGGATTACTGGTAATGTCTTACGATGGATAGAAAGCTGGTTAGACGACAGGAAACAAAAAGTTGGAATTAATGGGTCTTTTCCTGATTGGCAGGCAGTAACAATTGGGGTACCACAGGGATTGTTTCTAGGACCCCAGCTATCCACAATGTGGGCAGGATTCTCCGAGCCTCCGCACCAAAATCGCGATCAGCGCAGGGGCGGAGAATGGGCGTCTACGCCAAAATCCGGTCCGACACCACTCCCGCAATTCTCCAGTCCCCGGATAATCGCCACGAATCGCGCGCACGCGGCCTACGCGGCACGGGTATGGGGCATTGTCAGAGCCCCCCGTGGTGATTCTCCCAAGAAAACTGGCCGATTTCCCAATGGCGTGGTTCTAACCATGTTTTGCCTGTCGGGAATGGCCGGTGGCGGCTGCGGACTCAGTTCACGGCCGCCCTGGTTTGGTGGGGGGGGGGGAGATCCTTCTCTGGGCGGGGGGGGGGGGGGGGGGGGGGCCTCATAGACAGCCAAGCAAGCGATCGGGTGACACCGATCTGCAGGCGCACGCGATCTCGGGGGGACCTACTTCGTTCATCATGGTCCGCAGTGTCAGTCCACCATGCCGCACGGGGCGGAAGTATAGGGCCCCGTATCCGCAGCCAGAGCTTCGAGGAGCACTCTGGGGCTCTGCCAGCCCCCTGCAGATGGGAGAATCACTCAAGACTTTTTGCCGCGTGTTCATGCTGGCGTGGGGACATAGCCCAATTATTGGAGAATCCCGCCCTATATTATCATGATTTAGATGAGGCAACAAAATATAATGGGCGGGATTCTCGGCGAACCAACGGGGCAGGCCACTCTGGCGCCAAAGAGTGGCATGAACCACTCCGGCGTCGGGCCGCCCCGAAGATGCGGAATGCTTCAGCGGGATTTGGACAGGGCTGAGTGAGTGTGCATATGCATGGCAGATGCAGTATAATGTGGATAAATTTGAGGTTATCCGCTTCGGTAACAAAAATAGGAAGACAGATTATTATTATTTGAATGGTAAATTCAGAGAGGCTAAAGGGATCAAGGGATATTGGGGGAAGGTGGGATCAAGGTATTGAACTCAATGATCAGCCATGATCATAATGAATGGCAGAGCAGGCTCAAAGGGCCAAATGGCCTCCTCCTGCTTCTATTTTCTATGGTTCTAAGTCACTCACAACCCTGGCCTGGAAATACATCGCCGTTCCTTCACTGTCATTGGGGCGACATCCTGGAACTCCCTCCCTAACAGCACAGTGGGTGTAGCTACACCTCAAGGCCTGCAGCGGTTCAAGAAGGTAATTCAGCACCACTTTCTGAAGGACAACTAGGGATGGGCAATAAAGCCTAACCAGCGATGCTGACATCCTGTGAAGATATTTTATTAAATTTAACTGGAAGAATTGATACTCGAGAGCAAGGAAATGGTGGAGCAATTAAACAACTGCTTTCGTTCTGTCTTCACAGAAGACAAAAATCACTTCCCAGAAATATTGGGGATCAAGGGTCCAGTGAGAAGGAGGAATTGAAGGAAACTAATGTTACTAGAAAATTGTGCTGGAGAAATTAATGGATCTGAAAGCAGATAAATACTCAGTGACTGATAATCTACATCCCAGGATACTAAAGGAGGTGGCCATGGAAATAATGGATGCATTGGTTGTCATCTTCCAGAATTCTGTATATTCTGCAGCAATCACAACAAATTGGAGAGTGGCAAATGTAACCCCACTACTTGAAAAAGGAGGGAGGGAAAAAACAGGGAATTACAGACTGTTTGGCCGAACATCAGCAGGAGGGAAAATGCTAGAGTCTATTCTAAAGAATGTGATATAAAGGACACTTAGAAATAACAATGGGTTTAGACAAAGTCAACATGGATTTATGGACATATGAGCGGGATTCTCCCTTCTGGGGACTAAGTCCCCCCCCCGCCGGTGGGAGAACCGGTGCCAACCACTCCGGCGGCAACAGCCCCCGAAAGTGCGGAATTCTCCACACATCCGGAGGCTAGGTGAACGCCGGAGGGGTTGGTGCCCGCTTCAGCCAGTATCGAAGGGACTGCGCAAGTTCGCGCGTGATCTCGCGCGTGCGCGGAACCACTGGCGTATTTTGGCGCATGCGCGGGGGTTTCTCTTATCCGCGCAGGCCATGGCGGAGCCCTACAGGGGCCGGTGCAGAAGGAAGGAGTGCCCCCACGGCACAGGCCCGCCCACAGATTGGTGGTCCCCGATCGCAGGCCAGGCCACCGTGCAGGCGCCCCCCACGGTGTCGGACCCTCCTACACCCCCTCGAGGACCACCCCCGCCGACTTACCTGCCAGGTCCCGCCATGTGGGACCATGCATAACCCACGCCGGTGGGACTGGCCAAAAACAGACGGCTGCTCGGCCCATCGGGGCCCAGAGAATTGCCAGGGGGGGGGGTCGCTGTCAACAGCCCCCAACCGCAATGGCGTGAACCCCGCCCCCGCTGAAAACCGTCGCCGGAGAATACAGCAGCCCCAACCCCCCGCCGGGTCGGAGAATCCCGCCCTCGGTGCTAGGGTGGGACAGTAGAGTTTGTCATAATATGCACTCATGCACATAAAGAGGTAAAGACAGGCAGTGACAGACACCCAGGTTAGCCAATCAACACACAGGACAGAACACAACCAACCACCAGACAAAACATTAGAGGAGGGTTTCCTACGATAAAACGCACGAGGCATCAGCACTCCGCCTCTTTCCACTGGTGACAACTGTAGTGACAGTCAGGGTGTATATATCAGTCAGCACCTTCTACATGTGGCTCAGAGCTAGTCTGGTCTAGTTAGTTAGAGATAGCACACTTAGAGTAGTAGAGTGTCAACCCACAGCAAGCTGTGCACACTGTTACAGAAGTTCAATAAATCGTATTGAACCAATGTCTAAGTTTGGTGTCTGCTTTCCAGTACAACTGCATCCAGTTGCAGTTCGTGTTACCCCAGGGTCAATAACACGACATGCTACCAGTAGTCTACTTCATCTAAGTAATTTACCTTGAGTGATTCAGTGATGACCAGCAAGTGCCTTCCAGTGGCATGGAGAAGATCCAGGCCCTTTCACAGCTACGGATCTCCAACAATCACGGCGCCAACTGGCCGGTCTTCAAGCAGATGTTCAGTCTCTACATCAAGGCCTCGGGCCTCAAGGATGCGTCCGATGGCAGAAAAATCGCGCTGCTCCTATGGACTGCGGCGGACCAAGCCATCCAAATTTTCAACTCGCTCACTTTTGCCAACGGTGAGGACAAGACCAAGTTCATGACCATTTTAGCCAAATTTGACAGCCACTGTGAAGTCAAAACGAATGAGAGCTATGAGCGCTATGTCTTCCAGCAACGCCTTCAGGGTAAGGATGAACCTTTCCAATCCTTTCTAACTCATCTCCGTATATTAGCGCAGTCCTGCAACTGTGATGACACCGCTGATTGCATCATCAGGGATCAGATCGTGTTTGGGGTGCACTCCGATGCCCTGCGGGAGCAGCTCCTAAAAATAAAAAACATGACCCTGCCAGTCGCAATCGAGACGTGTAAAGTGCATGAACAGGCAAGAAGTCGGTACTCCCGTCTTAAATCAGCAGAACAGGACCAACGTGCCTCCCACGAGGCAGAGAGTGTACAGGCCATCACCTGAATGCGGATCCTTGGTATCGATGAAGGTGGCCATTTTACGCGCTTTTCCAGGGGTCCCACGCATGCGCACCACGAACGGGGGAACAAAGCGGCCGAAGACCACATTGCGCAGGTGCGAACAGCAGCTAACTGCACTGCAAATGTGCGACGACGCACAGAGCGTAACGACGTCAACGTCATGACGTGCCCGAACTGCGGCACCACCCACTTAAAGCTGCAATGCCCTGCAAGAGGCAGGCGATGTTTAAACTGTGGGAAGCCTGGCCATTATGCAGCCTTGTGCAGGTCTGCACCACCGGTCGTGGGCCAGCGATCCCATTTCCAACGCAAACGTGTTTGATGTGTGCAGCACGGGCTGCTGGATTGTGATCCTGATAGCACGACGGATCCAGGGGACAACTGCCTGGAGTCCCCCTATTGTGTGGGCATCATCACTACATGTGAGTATGCCTCCTCAAATTCAGGAAGACACCAATCTATCCTCAATGTCGATTCTGCGGATGAATGGCGTGCTGTCATACACATTAACCAATGCAGCATACAGTTCAAGCTGGACACTGGTGCTTCAGCCAATCTCATATCACAAGCAGATCTGAGTCGCATCAAAAGGCAACCAAAAATTCTTCCGCCGGCCTGCCAGCTCCTTGATTATAATGGCAATGCCATTATACGGTAGCAAGGGGCCTCACGGTAGCATGGTGGTTAGCATCAATGCTTCACAGCTCCAGGGTCCCAGGTTCGATTCCCGGCTGGGTCACTGTCTGTGTGGAGTCTGCACGTCCTCCCCGTGTGTGCGTGGGTTTCCTCCGGGTGTTCCGGTTTCCTCCCACAGTCCAAAGATGTGCGGGTTAGGTGGATTGGCCATGCTAAATTGCCCGTAGTGTAAGGTTAATTGGGGGATTGTTGGGTTACGGGTATACGGGTTACGTGGGTTTAAGTAGGGTGATCATTGCTCGGCACAACATTGAGGGCCGAAGGGCCTGTTCTGTGCTGTACTGTTCTATGTTCTACTGCATTAAGGTCTTGTCATCTGCATGTCTCCAACAAGACCATCAATGCCACACTGCGATTCGAAATCGTCAAGCCTGACAAGGCTTCCCTGCTTGGTGCCCACGCATGCAAGCTACTCAATTTCGTGCAGCGAGTCCATGCCATGTCCTCTGCCAATGTGAATCTTCAGGCTGACATTGACGAAATCCTGTCACAATGTGTTTAGCGGGATGGGTACGCTGCCGTACTGCTACAAAATCTTACTCAGGCCTGATGCCACGCCTGCGATCCATGCACCATGCCGGGTGCCGGCTCCTCTGAAGGAACGTTTCAAGGTGCAGCTACAGGAGCTCCAAGATCAGGGCATAATCTCTAAAGTGACAGAACCGACTGACTGGGTCAGCTCGAAGGTCTGTGTGAAGAAGCCCTCAGGAGAATTGCGCATGTGTATAGATCCCAAAGATCTTAACCGGAACATAATGCGGGAACACTACCCCAATCCAGAAGTGGGAGGAGCTAACCAGTGAGATGGCACACGCCAAATTCTTCACGAAGCTAGATGCATCATGTGGTTTCTGGCAGATACAACTGGACGAGTCCAGCAGGAAGCTCTGCAAGTTTAATACACCTTGCAGAGGGTACTGTTACAACCGCATGCCGTTTGGCATTGTTTCAGCCTCTGAAATCTTTCACAGGATCATGGAACAGATGATGGAGGGCATTGAGGGTGTGCGTGTCTACGTAGATGATGTAATCATATAGTCCGTGACCCAAGAGGAACACATATCTCTTCTTAAACAAGTCTTTCAATGCACCCATGCAAACGGCCTCAAGTTGAACAAGGCCAAGTGTTCCTTTGGCATGTCATCAATCAAGTTTTTGGGCGATCAAACATTCCAGCAGGGTGTGCAACCAGATTCGGACAAAGTCAAGGCCATCAACACCATGAAGACCCCGGAAGACAAAAAGGCGGTACTCCATTTCCTCGGTATGGTTAACTTCTTGAGAAGATTCATTCCCAACCTCGCATCACACACCACAGCCCTCAGGCATCTGGTGAAGAAGACCACTGCATTCCAGTGGCTACCCACACATCAAGCAGAGTGGCTCGAGTTAAAGGCAAAGCTCACCACTGCTCCAGTACTAGCGTTTTTTGACCCAGAGAGGGAGACACAAATCTCCACGGAAGCCAGCTAGGATGGCATTGGTGCGTTGCTCCTCCAGAAGGATGACTCCTCGTCCTGGGCTCCAGTGACCTATGTGTCAAGGGCAATGACTCCCACTGAGCAGACGTATGCTCAGATTGAAAAAGAGTGCCTGGGCCTCCTCACCGGCATTGTAAAGTTCCATGACTACGTCTACGGTCTACCAACCTTCACAGTGGAGACTGACCACAGACCCTTGGTCCATATCATTCATAAGGACTTGAATGACATGACGCCCAGGCTTCAGCGCATTCTCCTTCGAATCCGCAGGTATGATTTTGAGTTGGTATACACACCGGGCAAGGAGTTAATCATTGCGGATGCCCTGTCGCGCGCCATCACCTCGCCCTGCGAACAGGCAAACTTCATCCGCCAGATTGAGGCACAGGCGCAGCTGTGTGCCAGCAACCTCCCGGCCTCAGATGAAAGAGTGGTCAACATTCGAGAAAAGACTGCCAAGGACCCTCTTCTGCAGCGGGTCATGCATCACCTTGCAAATGTTTGGCAGAAAGGGCAATGCCCTCAGTTCTTTAATGTTAAGGGCGACCTGACAGTCATCGAGGGGATCCTCCTCAAGCTAGATCATATCGTTATTCCTCACAGTCTGCAGAGCTTAGTGCTCAAACAAATCCACGAGGGACACCGAGTTGTCGAGAAATGTAGGCGCCTGGCCCGGCAGGCTGTCGATTGGCCTGGAATCAGCCAGGACATATCCAACATGGTCCTCTATTGTGCGACCTGCCAGCGTTTCCAGCCTGCTCAGCCCAAAGAAACACTCCAGCAACACGAGATTGTGATCTCTCCATGGTCTAAGGTGGGAATCGACCTTTTCCACGCCAATGAGCGTGACTATGTGCTCATCATCGATTACTTCTCAAGTTACCCGGAAGTGGTGAAACTGTCCGACCTCACATCAAGGACAGTCATCAAGGCCTGCAAGGAGACATTTGCCAGGCATGGTATTCCACTCACTGTCATGAGCGACAACGGTCCCTGCTTCCACAGCCAAGAGTGGTCCAATTTCGCAAATCTGTACCAACGTAAACACATTACATCAAGTCCACACTACCCGCAGTCTAACGGGAAGGTTAGTCGAACGAAAGAGGGGTCCATATCGTGAAGCAACTGCTCTGCAAGGCTGCAGACTCGGCTTCTGACTTCAACCTTGAGCTGTTGGCATACAGGGCAACCCCTCTGTCCACCGGTATGTCTCCGGCACAACTGCTTATGAATAGAGACCTGCAGACGACTGTTCCGGCCATTCACCTACCCAGACCAGGAGCACCCCCCAGTGCTGCAAAAGGTGCAGCAACTCAGAAGCCGGCAAAAGCTGACAAATGATGCTCATGCTACCGATTTGCCTGTGCTCTCTCCGGAAGATGCTGTTCGCATCAAGTTACCTGCTGGAGGCTGGTCAGCTCCAGCTGTTGTTGTTCGACAGGCTGCTCCCAGGTTGTTTGCGGTACGCATGGCTGTTGGCTCCATTGTCAGGCATAACAGAAGGGCACTGCGCAAACCTGCCTGCCCACCACCGAATCTCACCTTTCCAGTTGTTGTTATGCCTTCTCCGGACACCTCGCTCCACAAGCCCACCAATCTGGCAGCAATCCCGCCTGTCAAGGCGCCGTCGGCCCCACCTCCACCTCTCAGGTGGTCGACAAGGATCCGATGCCAGCCCCAGAGATTGGAATTATAGACATTTCTTTTGTACATATTGTTCTGTATCTGCACGCTAGACTTCCATGTACATATGCATTCACTCGCCATTCGCTGTAAATAGTTATATCTGTATATATGTCGTATATGCTCTAAGCAAAAGACAATTTTTTTTTAAAAAGGGGGGTTGTCATAATATGACATATAAGAGTTAGCACCAAGAATAATTGGACCCCTTGACAACCCCTTCATTGCCCCTACGGAATAGTGAGTTTAACTGAGAGTCCAACATTTAGCTGGGGTCCTCAACAAATGTCCCATCTGTCTGTTAATCTGTCCTTGAGCACAGGAGGCACTATCTGTCAGTAAGAAGAGGGTAACAGGTGAGTGGGGCTTAGTTCACAGATTGCACAGGATACAGGCAGCAAGGTTTCAATTGAACTAAGGGTTACAGAGCACAGAAAGTGGGAGGCCAATCTGGAAAGCTTTGTTACACTTGAGTCCAGAGATGACAAAGGAATGGAAGACAGATTCAGCCGCAGATGGGCTGTGATGGGAGAGAGGTAAATAAGATCACAGAGGTAAATAAGACCATCACTTAGATGGTCATACTGCTGAAGCTGGTGTGAGATCGGAAGCTCAATCTGCCATCAACTACGGCACCAACATTGTAAGAGATATTGGATAAAAGAAGGTGGAGATTATGCTTGCTGTCCAGCTGATCATGCTGTCGCAGAAAGGTTTTGTAAAGGAGACTGAAGCCCATTAGCACTAGATGTGGTTCAGCCAGATCTGGTAATTGATCACTAAACTTGTGTGCTAGATATGCTCAACTCACTGTCCGCTGGACGTGAGGGAGTGAAATTGGCGCCCCGCCAAGATTTAACTACGGCAAGCTTGGGCACAAAGGCAGAGGTGAGGAAATGGCTGAGCAGATCAACAGCTGGAGAAGGTTTGTGGTGAATGGAGGGTCAAAGCTTAGGCAGCTGACAGCTTGGAAGTGCAATTGTAAGTGACTTGGGAGCAAGAGTTTTGCAGAAGCGGATGCCGAAGGAAGTGAGGTTGGAACGGAGTGGGGGAATCATCTATATATATATACAGAACAAAATTAAACCCAGCAATAACTCCTGGGATATATGACTGCCAACTCTTTTCCAATCTAAGCAACAGTGATTCATCCTAACACTTGTTTTCCTGTCCATCAACCTTCTCAGATGTTGCTACATTTCATCTTGTACTTGAAACACACCTGAGTTTAACTCACAAGTCTTTTGTGAGGCACGTTATTGAACTCCTTCTACTAATTCACTAAGTCAGGGGCTGGTTTAGCTCACTGAGCTAAATTGCTGGCTTTTAAAGCAGACCAAGCAGGCCAGCAGCACGGTTCGATTCCCGTACCAGGCACCGGAATGTGGCGACTAGGGGCTTTTCACAGTAACTTCATTGAAGCCTACTTGTGACAATAAGTGATTTTCATTTCAAGTCTACTAAATTCCCTTTACCTTTCTTCTCGGTCCCTTCTTTCAAATATAAAAATCCTACAAGTTTGTCCAGCACCACCCTCTTTTAGTCAGCTCACGCTGGCTTTCCTTAATTAAGCAATGTATTTCTAACTGTTTACTAATTTTACATTGCAGCATAGCTTCAATTATACGACACACTTAGTGTTGGGATGAAACTGTGGAAGAGTATGGCAGGATCAAATGATGAAGGACCTGGGAAGGGCAATAGATACCCATGTCCCAAGAATGAAGGAAATAAAATAAGCCTGAGCACAATCTGCTTAGTTGTAGGAAAGCCGAATGATCTCAATGGATTTATTTATCTGTTGCTTTATTTTTTTTAAATTTATTAATTTAGTGTACCCAATTCATTTTTTCCAATTAAGGGGCAATTTAGCATGGCCAATCCACCTACCCTGCACATCTTTGGGTTGTGGGGGCATAATCCACGCAGACACGGGGAGAAGGTGCAAACTCCACACGGACAGTGACCCAGAGCCGGAATCGAACCTCGGACCTCGGCGCCGTGAGCCTGCAGGGCTAACCCACTGCGCCACCGTGCTGCCCTATCTGTTGCTTTATTAAGACTACTTTGGAAAGAATCAGTTGGTTTAATAAATGTTTATAAGTTGAATTTAGTAAAGCAAAATTAGATTTCAGCCTTTTTCTTTGGTGAGAAGGTGGTGGACCGGGTGATTTACTAAAGGAACATTTTTCACTGGGGGGGGGGGGGCACTTGAAGCAATGATTTAAGGGACGTTAGATGAGGGTGAAATATATTTTTACTTCATCCGTTTTGAATTTAGTTGTTGCTAAAATTGGCAAGTTATGTCATTCTACACTCACCAGCACTGTAAACCTTTGTAGATACGCACTCTGAAATTGTTTTCTTTTCAAGGTGCTTTTAAAGTGAAATTATGTCAGCAGTGAAAGGGAGTAACTCTGGCATTTCTGCAGTAATGCTGCAAAATAAACAGTATTTAAACCATAGTCACTTATCTTATAGCTGTCTTGTCTGTTTATACAATGTACATTTTGCAATTATTTTACACGTTACTGTGAAACCATTGACAAACACTGCTGTGCCTACATTTTCAAAATAAACGTGACACCCATCAGTTATAACAAAAATCCACACTTTTCTGATTGATTTTGTTCTGGTTGGAGGCTCAAAAACATATTGGATTCATTTCCATTTCCTAAACACATGATGCTAGAGTTACAGTTCATCTTCATTTCAATGAGATTCAAAATAGAAGAATGCAAATCCTATTTCGTAATGGAATGCACTTTTGTAATGTCTCTTCAGACAAATGCCCAAAAACTTCAAAACAATGTCAGTTTATTATTTAATCAAAGTTGCCAAAATAGCTTCGCTTGGCAGCCACAAAGGAATACTGCTGGCTCAGTGGCTGTAACAGCTTTGCTAAACTCGCCCACACCACTGGAATCTACAATAGAATCAGCCTCAGTTGCAACAGCCAGCCCACCCAGTTTTCGAGTTAATTGTGTTACCGTGTTACAGCATTAGCTTTGGTACCTGTCAGAAGGTTAGGAGAGATTCACCAGCAGAACCTACTGAGTCACTGCCAACTAACCTATTCTTGGCCAATGATTATTGAGCTCTCCATCATCAACGCAAAATCTACACATAGCAGACATACCTTGCATTTTCTATGAAGGCTTTTTAGATACAATTTTAACATTTCTGTTTAGTTTAAGCCTAATTCTATCATGAAAAATGTAAATGCAAGCCAATTTCCCAAAAATGGAGCAATATATTATTGTATTTCGTTCCAAGGCTGTACAATGTTACGCACTATAGAACTCAATAATCACTGGGCAAATTAATGATGAATATTCTCGTGAACAAATCATTATAACCTGATTTTTCCTTTCCACTCTCTGATCTATATTGACAAAATAGATTGAGAAATGAAGGTACGTGGCCTGGCAGATAAAATCAGTAACTTCAGGGTTAATTAAGAATTGACTGGGCTCAGAATAGGAAAATAATTAGAAGCCAAATTCAATTACAGCAACAAAACAACGTGCTTTAATTGTGTCCTAAAGTAGTTGAATTCAGTTTCAGTTACACTGTATACCCAAATGGTTGCTGTGACCATGACATCCCATCTATGCCCAGGTCTCACTTACATTTTCATCACACAAGAAAGTCAGCTTTAATGGCATGACCTCTAACATCCTAGCCCTTGCAAATTTAGGATAAATAAATGATATGTTTGCTGTATGAGACATGATGGGACATGACAGCACAGTAGTAGCACCGTTTCTTCAGAGAGCCAGAATCCCAGGTTCGATTCCCGTCTTGGGTCACTGTCTGTGCGGAGTCTGCACGTTATCCCTCTGTCTGCGTGGGTTTCCTCCGGGTGCTCCGGTTTCCCCCCACAAGTTCCAAAAGACATGCTTGTTAGGTGAATTGGACATTCTGAATTCTCCCTCTGTGTACCCGAACAGGCGCCAGAGTGTGGCGACTAGGGGCTTTCGCAGTAACTTCATTGCAGTGTTGATGTAAGCCTACTTGTGACAATAAAGATTATTATTATTACCTTCCAGCGCAGGCAGAGAAAGCAGCACCTGCAAATTCCTAGAAAGCGAAAACCACATCAGTCGGGTTTAAACCCGTTCAGAGCATTGATCTGCAAGGCTTTCATTCACATCAATGGGAATTGGTTTTACTCAGCTGTGAGTTGCAGCTTACACACAGCCAGTTGTCTGGATTGTGCAATTTCACTTCCCTTCATGCATGAATGGATCTCAAGTACCAAACTTTGAAACTAACCACAATGTTTGTAAACACCTAGCTATGATTGACAGCTCTTGGACCATATGAAAGGTGATTAAGTGCTCTCACTTATTCTTTTTCTCTGCAGAAAGCATTTAACTGCTGCTATCGTGACATTTGAACCCATTCCCCAGAGCATTATTCTGGGCCTTTGGATTAGTGATTTTACCACCATGCCCCCCCATGTCTGCTAAATGTGTTGAATGTGTAAAATATGGGATGCTCCATGAATCCACCTCTCATCCTTGCACAATTTGTGCTCCTAGAATACCTACAGTGCAGAAGGAGGACATCTGGCCCATCGAGTCTGCACCAACACTCTGAAAGCACACCCTACACTACCTCCATAACCCCACCTAACCTTTTGGAGAGTAAGAGCAATTGAGCATTGCCAATTCATCTAAACTGCACATCTTTAGACTGTGCCCAATTCCATTCCCCCTTTCCCAATCATCCTTCACCACAGTTCCATTAACACTCTGCTTGCTGCAGATCAATAATGTGCTGTCAGAATCATAGAATCACTAACAGTGCTGAATGTGTCTGCACCGAGCCTCTGAAAGAGCACCCTACCTAGATCCATTCTCTCACCCGATCACCAAATAACCCCACCTAACCTTTTGGACATTAAGGGGAAATTTACCATGGCTAATCCACCTAACATGCACATCTTTGGACTGTGGGAGGAAACCGGAGCACCCGGAGGAAACCCACGCAGGCACAGGGAGAACATGCAAACTCCACACAGACAGTGACTCAAGGCTGGAATTGAACCCACGTCTCTGGCGCTGTGAGGAAGCAATGCTAACTACAGTGCCACCATGCTGCCCCACAAGGTGAAGGTTAACGTGTCTGTCATTTCCGTTGAGGTTTGTTGGCATCCAGAGTTTGCACACCTATGGTCAAGGCTTAGGTAGATTCATTTGATTACCCTGATTGATATTCGATGGGATTGACCACTCGGCCACAAAAGAAAACATCCTACGAATGTCCCGAGACATAATCCACTCTTGCTTGTCGTGGACTCCTCCATTCTCTCTGCAATCATTGACAATGTATGTTGGAGGCCTGTCAACATCCTTCAGATTTCCTGTTGTCCGTCAATCATTATCCTTTTCAGCCCCCAAAGAATCTGTCTCCAACAAACAGAATCTAGAGAGGGCTGGGCTCCACCGCTCTCCCTGACATCATTGTCTGATTGTGTTCACTTGTTAACTGTGAGCACATAGGTGAAAGCTCAGCTATCTGCATGACCCCAGCAAAATAGGAGTATCAGAACTGATGCATGGTAAGCAACAATCCTGTGAAAGTTCACCCACAGAGGTAATCAGCAGCTCGCAGGATTCTGCTGACTGCTGTTGCAAGTATGAACAGCCCGGTGGAGAGAAAGGATGCGATTCATACCGGTAAGGCAAAAATATTGTAACTCACAATTATGGACACAATCATATTCCACTCATTGCTGAAATCAAGTCAAGTTGTAGAATACGTGGCAGGATGATATTAAATTCTGTCACTAGGGAGCTGGGAGGTCTCCTCTCAGATGGTCATGGATGCCAAGTTACTACTGATCACTAGTGTATCCTGATCTGCAGTTATCAGCTGCAAGATTTGTGGGAACCAACTTCTGTTTTCGCCCTCTTCCTTCTGTTTTACACTCTATTCATCCTCCAATGGGAGGAAGAAAAGACCTATGAGTGACTGCAATGGTTCACTGATGGTTGCAATGCATGTGGTGAGAATGATTAATAGGGAGAGGCAGAATATTTTGTCAGGGTGAAATTGAGTGGCGGTAGCGGATGCGCAGATGGGAATGTGAGGAAGTGCAAAGAAAGAGATGGATGGGTAACCCTGAAAGTGGTTGTTAGAGGTGATGTACTGGAATAATCTTGACAAGGCACCATGAGGGTGGTTTGGGTGGCAGAGGGCAGAGTGATGGGAGCGGTGTGGTGAGTAGCACACCTGGATGTAGATAAATGTGTTACCCTACTCAACTTTTCTGAGTGCAGATGTCATTAGCTGACAGCTCATCTTCCGATTAGGCACCTAACAGCCTTCTGGACTTAACATTGAGTGCAACAACTTCAGACTGCGAACTCTTTCCTCCACCTTCACCCCATTTTTATTTCTATCAAGGCTTAGGTAGGCGCATTTGATTACCTTGATTGCTGTTCATGGGATTAACCACTCGGCCACAAGAGAAAACATCCTAGGAATGCCCTGAGACATAATCCACTCTTGGTTTGAGTGGACTCCTCCATTCTGGGGCGGCACAGTGGTTAGCACTGCTGCCTCACAGTGCCAGGGACCCAGGTTCAATTCCAGCCACAGGTGACTGTCTGTGTCGAGTACATCTTTGTCAATCTCTACCTATCGCTGGCACCTTATCCAGCCCCACCGCTCCACCCCCCCCCCCCCACTACAGTATAAATCTGACCCCATTTCCAGTTATCTCCAGCTTTGACAAAGTGTCATCCAGACTCTAAATGTTCTCTCCCTTCTCTCTCTACAGATGCTGTCAGACCTGCTGAGACTGTCCAGTATTTTCTGTTTTTGTTTCATTAGCTTGCTTCCTTCCCTGACACAAGCTTCTGCTGTTGACCATCTGGGCTATGTCAGCTACACCTTCCTAATGTGAATAGTGTTCATAGTATGTTAGCGTTTCAAATTTTGAGAATGATTAAGTTAAATCCATAATGAGGGTCTTAAATCTGAATAACACAAAATGCATGAGTATGCTGAAGGCAGATTGAACCGTGGCTTTCAAAATACCATCTTCAGCAGCTTCATCAAACACCTTCACTCCATCATAAGATCAGACGAGGGGATGTTCGCTGCTGATTGCACAATGTTCAGCAGTTCAAGTTGCCCATCCCTAAATGCCCCTGAGAAGGTGACATTGAGCCACCTTCTTGAACTGCTGTAATCTATATGATGTAGGTAGCCCACAGCACTTTTAGGGAGGGAGTTCCAAATCATCATGGTATGTGGCTTGGAGGGGAACTTACAGGTGATGCTGTTCCCATGCATCTGCTGCACTTGTTCTTTCTGGTTGTACAGATCACGGGTTTAGAAGGTGCTGCTGCAAAAACCTTGATGAGTTACACTAAGTTACACTAGTGCATCTTGCAGATGGTACACATTGCTGCGTCGGTGGTGGAGGGAATGGATGTTGAAGGTCATAGATGGAATGCCAATCAAGTTTATGTCCTGGATTGTGTCGAACCTCTTGGGTGTTGTCGGAGCTGCATTCATCCAGGCCACTGGAGTGTATTCCATCGCACTCCTGACTTTTGTCTTGTAGATGATGGACAAGCTTTGGTGAGGTGAGTTAATCTCTGCAGAATACGCAGCCTCTGACCTGCTCTTGTAGCCATCGTTTTCATGTGGCTGGTCCAGTTCAGTTCTTGGTCAATGGTAACCCCCAGGGTGTGGGAAATTAAGCAATGGTAATGCCATTGAATTCAAGGGGAGATGGTTGGATTCCCTATGACTGGAAATGGTCATTACTGGCAAATGTGTGGCACGGATGTTACTTGCCACTTATCAAGTTCAAGAGGAAACATGCCTACACCTCCTGGCCCACGTGCAATACACCAAAAGCACTTTCACCGTTGATTTGTCCCTTCTTCTCTCTCTTTAACTGATGGTATTCTCAGAATCCAAATCTCTATGAGTTAAAAAATGAAAATGTAGTTGAATGGAGGCCTCCGAAGAGTCAGAAATGGGTGTAATGGAGGCAAGTTGGGATCATGTTTGAGCTTTTAACTTTTGTTCCTATCTGATGCTCCCCCATTAACCAGTTCTTGGAGGCTGAACATCCCCCTCAATATTTATTATATGTACTGAAGACATATTGAAGCCTATGTAGTCCTTACTTATTGTGTCATTCAGACTCATTTCTACCCTACTGCCAGAACCTTCACTAACGTCTGTGTTATTTTGCAAAAATTGTATCGTTGCATTTGTCTGATTTGATTCATGTTGAATGGTCTAACATTCTCGACAGTTACCATGGGAAATGAGTAGAATTCCTGTGAAATTTTAGTTCCCAGTTGACTAATCCCAATAACATTTTTTTTGAAGTGGTCACTAAAACATTGAAAACAACGTTGGTAATAACTTGTGTTTATCTAGGCCCACATCTTCCAATCAGGGCCAGAACACCTGTCCATGATGCTGAACAGCATCATTGAACATACGTAAGGTAAAGATGGGCAGATATTTGGGGCAGAATTCTCCGCTGGTTGTAATCGGAAAACACGATTCGGTGGAGAATCGGTTCCGACACCGAAATCGTGGCGGACGCTGATTTGATGCCAATTACAATTGTCTGCCACCTCGACAGCGGCGCCAATGCATTCCTAAACGCACATACAGTAGGAACCTTTTGCATATCATTAGCGTGCTTGACCCGGTATTCTCTAGGGCCTCCACGATTCTCCAGCTCCGATGGGCTGAATTCGCGACGGCGCAGTTCGCCTGTGCTTTTAAAATCGTGAAATCGTCATTGTGGCTGATGAGGAAGAGAGAGGAGGTAGGACACAGAGAGGCGCAACTGTAGGCTGCCGGGCCAGACCCTGGGGTGGGGCCTGACAGGGCCAGGTGGGCGGGGGTGGCAGGGGAATGGGCCATATGGCGGGGATCACCCCCCCACGGGACTGGGGCGATGTACAGGCATTGACCGTTATTACTTCGACCTTCAAGACAGCCATCTTGCTGCGCACTCCACTGACCACCCACCTTGACCACTGGTTCTGCAGAGTGACATTGGCCGTACGTGTGCCCCACCCCCACCCCCACCCCTGCACCCAGCTCCCACCCCCACACACCACCAAACATGCCGCCAACCCCCGGCGGGGCATCAGGTGGCCCACTCAAGGTCAAAATAGGGGGTGCCGGTCGGGGGCCGTGGAGCGTACTGCTGACAACAGAAGCGGCAGCAATGCTACCCCTAGCATCAGGGTGAGCGCCAGATCCAGAGGTGCTCATGGTGCCGGGCACTGACGGGGCCAGGGGTGCGGTGATTGTGGGGGGGGGGGGGGGGGGGCAGAGTCCGCAGGGACAACTGGGGCTAATATTTAGCCCATTGGACCTGGTTGAGCATAGGGGTACACACCATGCTAATATGATGGCCTTTCACCCCCTGCAGCCAATGGATATTGGAATTCAACCATCAATGGCAGCCTTCCTGTTAGTCGCCGTAACCCTGGAGTTGTACTGCGGCTACATGAGCTGGCGCTACTCTAGGAGGAGGAAGCTGCAGCAGCTGACCCTGCCCCAGAGGAACAGGAGGCAGCCACCCAGAATGGAGAACTGTCTGCCCAACAGGCCGATGCAGCAAGGTAGCACAGTGGTTAGCACAGTTGCTTCACAGCAACAAGGTTCCAGTTTGATTCCCAGCGTGGGTCACTGCAGAATCTGGACGTTCTCCCCGTGTGTGCGTGGGTTTCCTCCGGGTGCTCCGGTTTCCTCCCAGAGTCCAACAATGTGCATGTTATGTGGATTGGCCTTAAATAAATTGCCCTTCGTGTCCAAAAAAAAAGGTTAGGTGGGGTTACAGGATTAGGGTGGTGGCGTGGGCTTAAGTGGGGTGCTCTTTCCAAGGGCCAGTGCAGACTCGATGGGCCGAATGGCCTCCTTCAGCACTGTAAATTCTATAATTCTATGAGGAGGATCTGCAAAGGAGGTGCCTCATGAGGCCTTGTGTGTACCAGCAGCGCCTGTCATTCGAGGACCTGCCGGACTGGGCATGCGTCGAAGACTCCGGCTGAGCAGGGAGACAGTGCCACATATCTGCCAGATCATGGTGCACCTAGCACCACGGGGGAATGGGGAGGACACGCCCTCTAGGTGGCCGTCAAGGTGACAATAGCCCTGAACCTTTAAGGCACGGGGTCTTTCCAGGCGCCGAATGGGGAACTGTCTGGGATCTCACAGACCTCGGTGCACAGGTGCATCCGCAGCGTCACGGAGGCCCTACATGCCCAGTTGGCACAATACATCCACTTCAATGTGGACCGAGCCCACAAGGATGCTCAGCAGCAGGATTTGCTGCCATCACCGACATGCCCTGGGTCCAGGGGGTGACCGTCGGGCTGCATGTCCCCCTACGAGCGCCTGGAGATGACAGGCCGCTCTACACAAAGCAAAAGGGGTTCCATTTGATGAACGTACAACTATATGTGACCATCAGCTGCGCATCATTCATGTCTGCACCTCACCTATATCCGTGCAGTTTGCATGACGCCTACTCACCCTAACCACCCTGAGGGGATGGTGCAGTTTTTTACAGCACTGCTGGCCAATCTAGATATTGCTGCTCATGGCGCTCACCGTCTCTGCCACCTACACCCAGGCACGGCGAATGGCAGCGGGTGTCTGCCTCCTTCCTGGGCTGGGGTAGAGGGTCACCCGCCTTTCCTTCACCACATCCAGAAGTGTCTCCAGCTCGGCATCTGTGAATTGTGGAGCTGTTGCTATCTTGTTGGCTGGGCTGGTGTGTGTGGGGAGTGAAGTGTGTATATGCGGCTGCAGCTTGTCAGCCTCCTGAGTGTCAATTGTGAAACTGGCGAATCCCGCGCATTTCTCATTGGAATTGATTTTGTTCCACGTGGTGCCCCTCAACAGTCACTGAATCAGTCCAGGTGGGGCGCCAGTTTTGCTATCATGGAACCCCACGAATCCTGTGCCGGTCAACACTTAGGGTTGGATTTTTCCGTCCCGTCCACCATAAGATCGTCACGTGCGAGTGACGGACAATGGAAAAGTCTATTGACCTCGGGCGAGATTCTCCGGTTGCTGGGCGGGCGTGGCCGGAGATTCCCATCCTTTGTCTCAGGAACAGTGAATCCAGCCCTTGGTCTCTCAGGGAATCATGGAGATGGGGCAGGTAAGTGAAGTTGAAGCCCCCAAGAACAACTATGATCGTATTGAATGCCGGAGAAGGCGTGACAGTCCGTGCAGTTTTCTCCTGCTCCCATTTGTTACGTTCTTATGCTTTTGCCACAAAACCTCAACTGAGGAAACCTCCCAAAGAGATTTTACAATTCCGAATTTGAGAAAAACCCACATAAAGGATGCTACAGTAAAGCATATACATTATACCATTTGGAATATTAGAACAGTTTGGAACTGCACCAAAGATGTTGGAAATGTGATGTCACGACTGGTCAGTTCAGCACTTAGAGCACGGAGCAAATGATGTTAGCAACGCTGTAAATAGAAATGAGAAGGTAAAACAAATTTGATAAAAATAACTCTAATGATCAACATTCCAACAAAGAATCCTAAAAGAAAAGCCAGAAAAACGTGGAAATGAGGGGAACAGTAAAACTTGCCAGAACAGTTCACTTATAACTGAAAATGGAACTCTTGTGTTAACTAGTGCCAGTATTGCTGATTTTTACTGGTGTTTGAAACATTTTGAACTGGTTTAAGGAACTCAGAAACTAACAGCAAAATAATTGCCTTTTCAAGGGTAGGCGTCAATAACTTTTCCTAAAAGGTCAATTTTCAATTCACACCGAGTCACTAAAATTATTGACAGGAACAAATCCTCTCGTATGAGATACAATTGTATTTGGCATTCAGATAAATGACTGTTTACTGAATGATCGTACGCTGAACCTTTGATATGGTGACCTCTTTGCTTTAACGGACAATGTCAAGCCACTTCTTAATCGTGAAAACTTGAATGAAAACAAGAAAGATAGCCCGTTGTATTCTTCAGCTTCCTGGCAAATCGAGTCTAATAGCATGAGTGGATGTTCATTTTGCCTTGGTGCTGTTGCTGCAATGACGGCACTGATTATAAATGTCAAAAGGATCATCGCCCACATTCTGTAAAAGACAGCCACACTGCCTCTGAAGCTGTGTGCCAAAACCTTTCAATCAGAAAACTCACCCCTATATTCTGAACAATTATCTTATTCAATGCTTATTCTTTTGTGTTTCTTCTTACAATTATTGTTTTAAAACCACGATGGTGCACTACTGCGGATGCATTACCATTTGCAGCATACAGGGACTATTGGTTGCATTCATATGTTTGCTTTGGCTAACAGTGTACAGCGAATGTAACTTTCAATCAGCGTCAAATCGGTTATATTTTTAAAATATTTTTCTACTGTTGCAAATGAAAGTCTCATGTTGTCCTCTTCTTTGTCTTGGTTTTTCAGTCATGTTCTGGTATAAATTTCACTTTCCAGAGTTGACATATGATTATTGAAGAGTATCTGGGACATTCTGCAATTTTATATCCAATTCATTTTTAAAATCTGGAATTCCAGCATGTAAAACATGGGGCGGGATTCTCCAGGGTCCCAGCCGCGTGTTTCTCGGCCGCGCGCCATTCGCTGGCAGTGGGATGCTACCTTCCTGCCACTTGTTAATGGGATTTCCCATTGAAACCACCCCACACCGCCAGGAAACCTGCTGGCGGGGGTACGCTGCCAGCAGGAAAAGTGAATCAAAGCTGCAGATAATTTGTAGAAGCTGTCAATCACAGGTCACTACTAATAAGCTATGAATGGCTTACAGCTAATGGATCTGTGGGAACCAATCACAGGTCACAGCTGTTCTCCTACGGGGAATGGACACGTGGAGCTTCAAGGTAAGTGTTACCGTCAGAAACATGGGAATTCATAACAGGGAACAAAGAAATGGCTGAGGAACTGCATTCGCACTTTGCTTCTGTCTTCACAAAGGAAGACATAAATAATGCACCGAAGGTTCTGAGCAGCACAAGTTTCAGTGAGGAGCTGAAGGAAATTGATATTACTAAAGAAGAGGGGCGCGATTCTCCGCCCCCCACGACGGGTCGGAGAATAGCGGGAGGGCCTTCCCGACATTTTTCCCGACCTCCCGCTATTCTCCCCCCCCCCCCCCCCCACGGCCGCCCCACGGCACGAATCGCTGCTCGCCGTTTTTTACGGCGAGCAGCGATTCTCCCCTAGCCGATGGGCCGATTTCCCAGGGCTTTACGGCCGTTTTCACGAACTCCAACACACCTGCTATCACAGTTCGCGAAAACGGCCGCAAAGTGCCGTTCTGGAGAACCATGTCACCGATTGGAAAGGCCGCACCACGGCCGTGCCAAGGGTGGCATGGGCCCGCGTTCGGTGGGCACCGATCGCGGGCAGCGGGTCCGAACCCCGCGCACTCTTTGTTCCTCCGCCGCCCCGCTGGACCAGTCCGCGGGGTGGCTGAGGGGCATAACGGCCCGCGCATGAGCGGGTTTCACGCATATGCGTGATGACATCATCCACGCATGCACGGATTGGAGCCGTCCAATCCGCGCATGCGCGGCTGATGTCATCGTTTGCGTCAGCCGCCGTTAACCTTGGCACGCGGGCTTAGCGAAGTTCGCTAAGCCTGCGATGCCGAGGTTCACGGAGCCCCACTGCTAGCCCTGCCCGGGGGGAGGGAGAATCGGGTCCCGGGAGGGGGCGCAGAGGCTGCCGTGAAACACGACCAGTTTCACGGCAGCCTTCACGACTCTCCGCATTTGCGGAGAATCGCGCCCATGGTTTTGGGGAAATTAATGGGATTGAAGGCGGACAAATCTCCAGGACCTAATAATCTTTTTCCCAGAATACATAAGGAAGTGGCCCAAGAAATAGTAGATCCATTCGTGGTCATTTATTTAATTTTTCCAATTAAGGGGCAATTTAGTGTGGCCAATCCACCTACCTCGCACATCTTTGGGTTGTGAGGGCGAGCCCCATGCAGACACAGGGAGAATATGAAAACTCCACATGGAAAGTGACCCGGGACTGGGATCGAACCGGTCCTCGGCGCCGTGTGGCAGCAGTGCTAATCACTGCGCTGCCATGCCACCTAGAAATGTTACTTTCTAATAATCCTACCAATATCAATCCGACCTATCATTGACCTCAGACTCCCTCCAATTAATGAAATAATTCTACAATTATTTCTTGCCCAGATGGGACAGCACGAGGCGATGCTTTAAGTAATATTCTAAAAAGAACGTACCTCCAGAAGAAAAATATTTTGTTTGTGTCTTTCTCGTCTTGGAACTGTAACCCAAGAAGTACAAAATGGCCAGGCTGTGATTGAAATCATTGCGTAAGCACACAATCTGCTCTATCACATTTTGGTGTGTCAGTTTGGCTTTGATTTTATGCATGCTGTCCACATGAGTGGGTTCCGCATGGATTCATGTGTCATGTTGTCAAAGGATAGTCTTTGTCACCCCAAACCCATCCACTGGTTTGTTACAGAGACTTTAATACAGATGGCACAATAGACTGCCATAAGATGAAGACATCATGGCTGACGCCAGGCATTGACATGCCAGATATTCTGGTCGGTGAAGGAGCAGAATTCCCTTTGGTTGCAGTGTGTCTCAGAATTGACAAGCTGCACTAACTAAGCTATGTGCGTGTCGTCAACCGCACTCTGTGCCTTGCAGAAGTCTGCAATCCTCAAGAAGTTGTATGCTTATTGTAACTTGCTCCTCTCTGACAAGAGAGAATGACATTTATTAATCTCTCTTAGGATAGAGAACCTCAGTGATTTAGTCTTGTGCATTAATGAATAGCAAACTAGGGGATGTTGCAAATATCACCTGCAGCAACCTAAAAGGAGCCTAGCACATAAAAATCTATTACTATGGTTACCTTCATAGCCATTGGCAATGCTACATTCTCTTTGCTCTGAAGCTGCAGTTATTGTTGCAACTAGTAGCAGATTTCAGTAAGGACTGCTTCACTGAAGCAGAGACGTATAACACACATTATGAGGTTTAGGTGGGAGAATTGCTCACTGAATACCCCAGGCCAATGTGGCCTTAAGCTGAAAGCTTGTCCCTCTATCTTCTCCTCCATCTTCCAGCAGCTGGTCTTTATCTTTGCTACCTCTGCCCATTCGCCATATTGTAGTCAAAGGGGTAGCATGCTATCGCATCCAGTCTTGGAGCACGTGGCATGCGCAGAGTACTTCATGTCACTTTAGCATGTGCCAAACCGCTTCCTGTAGACTTTAGCAACTTTGATTAACTCGGAAAACCACCAAACACTTCTGCAATTGCTGCAACAACCCATAGAACTCTAAACTCAAAGTAGATTATGATCACATTAAATAACACTTGTGAAAGGTCCAACCCGCTGCTGAATATCTGTTCAGCTACATGAGATAAAAATACAATATTAGATTGCCATCACAATCTGCCAATTCTGCAATTTTCCCTGCGCAAGTTAACACTGTAACCAAAATGGCATCTGGGGCAGGTAGCAAAGGAAGTGAATGCACACAGCTCGGGTGCCATTTTGGAAGGAAAGTAATAATAGCACCAGAAACTGAAAACTAGGGAGCACATTTCACAGGTTATGGTTTGGAATTAGTCTGTGGGGTGGTGAATTTCTATATAGTAAGATGGCTACTGTTACACGGATAAAAATATATATATTTGTAATTTGCAACCATCGGTGGTAGTTGCACAGGAGCCTCTTGGGCCAGTCCATTTGCCTAGAGATTGATGTAAATCCCATGTGAAATAAGTGGACGCTAAACTCAGCATGCACAATTGCACAGCAAGCTGGCGGTCAACCATATGAGAAAAGGGCACTCTTGGCTCTTTTGCTTGACTCTTTCATCCTGCTTTTCAAGAATTATGTCTACATCAAGAAAATTAGCTCCAGGAAGGCGAATGACGCCAAACAAGAGAAGAACACAAGGCACAACCTCCCAATAGTGCACATCCAAAAGCCGGCGAGTAACATCACTCATTTAGAGGGAAGTGCCATTGGCACGTGGTACCAATTGCCAAAGTCCAAAACTGTAGAACGGTGCAAAAAAAAATTCAACGATCTCACTGGAGCATGCAAGATGACACAATGGACAGCTTTCTATTTTTTTTCATGCCCACCTAATTCCATTGCCCCACCCCCTCCACCAACTACCCCCCCCCCCCCCACAATTCTAAGCGCCGCTCTGAGCAGCAGCACAATTGTCATACTCTTAAAATGCCACTGACACAATCAACCCTTTACACTGCTGAATGAATCTTGTCCTATGGCATGGCCTCCTGAAGATCCATCGGAGAAGGGCAGAAGAACTCTTGTGAAATTTTAGGCCCATCCAAAAATCTCAGTCCAGCTTGTTATTTCGACAATGTGGAAGGTATAAACATAAAGCTGGTAGCATAACTGAATAATTACAAATAAAGTAGCTATCATAGCAAAGTATTATACGTTATTTTATCAATATAAATATTGAAGCTAAGTAAAATGTAGCATTGACGTTGCTGAGGTGCCATGTTCATCAAAACAAAGCTCACGTGGAAAATGTAGCTCCATAAGCAGTTTAGAAGATTAATGTGCATTTATTAAACATTTGAAATTGTGATATTCTTACCCATGTAGGGTAAAAATATAAAGGTCAAGAGCCAATTGGTTATATGTTTGGCCCAAAAAGGGGGAAAGAATGCATTACATATTGCAAGAAACTGAGCTGGAAACTTGAAAGCAAATACTTCGTTGCTGAGGTAAAGATATTCAACGCACTTTAATCTCTTTCCATTCAGTAACATAAGTGGACAATCTGATGCTTTCATCTGCTTAGATTAATGGAACTGTGTTTGACTTGCAGGATTCCCAGCTATCACACAGATTCTGACATGCATAGAAAAACTGGTTGAAGCTCACCCTCCACTGGGGTCATTCTACCCACCACTGATCTGATTCAGTCGACTTGTGGCAGATGCCACCATTGCACTGGGCAAAAGTGTCCATTCGTGGTCTGTGCAAACGATAGGAGCAATGTTAATGATGTGCAAAATGGGTAATAGCGAAGAAGTAGTCCAGTCAATAACTCTTCAAATTTTAATTTGCATGCAAGTCAGATTTACTTTGTCCGTCTCTTCAAATGGTTTTGCCAAGGTGGTGAGAGTTAAAGTCAACCCCATGTCATTAATTGCCAGCAACACGCGTGATGTTTTATTCGCTACTATTTTGCAAACTACCACAATGGTTATAATATTTATGTACCTCAAAAGCTAAAGACACAAGAAGGTAGTTAAGGTGGCACAAGTAATCAGGGACAATTTTGAAAAAAGAATAATCAGGGGCTGTAAGTTTGGAATTTAATTCAGGCATTTGCCGTGGATTCTCTGGTTCCCCAGCAGCATGTTTCTCTGGGGCGCGTCATTTGATGATGGCGGGTTTCTGCCCTCCTGTCGCTTGGCAATGGGATTTCCCATTGAAGCCACCCCACGCTGCCGGGAAACCCGAGGGCGGTGTGAGGGATGGGGGGGGGGGGGAAATCGCAACATCCGGAGAGTTCCGGCCTCGATTTGTTTTGAATTCATGCCGCTACAAATTAGAGCTTCCAAACAGTATCTTTGTTTGAGTTCAGACTACCTACTGGAATAGGATCAACTTTAGCTGAAGCAGATTCCTATCATCTTTGTTTGAAATTTTTGAAGAGCTACTGAAACCACCAATAATTCAACAGGAATGTCTTTCTGGCGAGCAGGCTGCGGTGTCAAATGAAAGTCAAGGATTCCTAAAGCTGAGAGGAGGAGCTTGCTAAGTACCTGGCAGAGCAGTTTCCTCGGCTGATTTTCCTGACTTGAATCCCTGCCTACCTCTTTGCTTGCTGCACATTCTAGCCCATGTGTCAGACCGGTAATTCGATACTGCCAGAACGATGAAGTGGCTCAGGGCAGAGGTGTGTGTAAATGCTGGGGAGATCCAATTCAGTTTGGATCAACGCAACCCCAAATTGAATTCGCTCTCCAAGTGTAAATTGGTATCAGCCTTTCAAACATTTTCCAGGTTAAGTTCCATCTGGTTTTGACATTCTGCAGCAGCTTGTGGTGATGTTTTCCAAATTGTTCCTGTTTCTTTTTCAGCTGTTCTCCAGCCTTTTGGGGATTTTTGAAAGCACTCCAGGATTTTCTTGGCTACTTCTGCTTCCTTTTAAACAATTTTACACCCAACTTATGACTGAGATGCCAAATCTAGGTTAAGGGCACAGCAGGACCAGTCAGCTCCTTTGTAATATTTTACAGGGACAGATTTGTGTTGGCTGTGCATGTGACTAGAAATAGTCCTAAAAATGTTCTTAGTGTTTTTCATCAAACTTCTATGGTCTGAATTTGTCAGAATCTTTTAAAATTAAATCTTTATTACCGTAACTCAAACTGTTACAGCTCTGCCACTCCATATATCAGTGCAGCAGAGGTAAGTATTCCCCAAAGTTTATTTTGATTTCTCTTTCCCCCAGACTTCTGCAACAGCTGAATTGGGATTGATATACTAGGTCAAAGAATTCCTATTTCGCAGAACAATTGTCATCACCACATTGCTGTACTGCAGTGAGACCTGGACAATGGCCTTACGGCCTTAAGGCAATAAGGCCGTAAGAAGTAGGAGCAGAAGTAGGCCATTCAGCCCTTCAAGTCAGCGCCGCCATCTATGAGATCATACTGATCTTCAAATCCCTGCAGTGCAGAAGGACACCATTCAGCCCATCGAGTCTGCATCAACCTTTTGAAAGAGCACTCTACCCATGTCCAACCACCACCCGCTTCCCCCCCCCTTAAACTCTCCCCCCCCCCTGTCCACCACGCTCTACCCCCACAACCCCATAACCTAACTGGACACTAAGGGGAAATTTACCATGGCCAATCCACCTATCCTGCACATCGTTGGACTGTGGGAGTGTTATAACCTGCCTGCTTACCACTGGCTGGGGACTAATGGCAATCCCACAATTCTTTGGGAGTATGAGCTTCCTCAATGAAGGGGGTGGAGAAATCATTAGCAGAGTCCCTGCATAAATAACGCTGGCCCGTTTGGAACCGGCTAGAGGAGAATGAGCAGCAAGGAGGTTGCTGCTGCTGCTGTATATATATGTTATTGTAATAAATGTTATTTCTTTCTATTCTTCAACTCATGCTGGATTCTTTGTTGCCATCACAAAACTGGCGACAAAGGTTAAAGTGAATAGTTGTCTACACTGCTGAAGCCACCTCCCTGGATTTTTGTTAGATACAGGTTAGAAGTTGTGTTTCTATTACACCATGCCTCGATATGGAAGTTTGGATGTTTTTGACGCTGCGCTGGAAAGCTGGAACCAGTACGCACAACGGATGCGTTACTATTTCCAGGCAAACAACATCACTGAAAACGAGGGGCAGGTGGTCATATTGCTCTGTGGCCCGCATACATTTGGGGTGATTAGGAGCCTTACATACCCAGCTGCGTCGGACACCAAAACATTTGGTGAACTTAGTGGGGCAACATTTTAACCCAACCCCACCCACGATAGTCCAGCGTTACCGGTTTAATACCGCTGAGAGGACCCCAGGAGAATCCCTTGCCAACTTTCTATCCAGGCTACGCAGGATTGCAGAGTACTGTGACTATGGTGAGACCTTGTCAGAAATGTTACGCGACTGTTTGGTTTGCGGTATTAACAATGCGGCCACCCAGAGAAAGTTGTTAGCTGAACCAGCATTGACTTTTCAACAGGCCATTCAAATAGAATTGTCCCGAGAGAGTGCAGAACGGGGAGTGCAGGAGCTACAGGGAATGGAGGTGCATGCCTTGGGGCGCAGCCCCTTCCGTCCAAAAGCGCCCCCGCACCCCTGCGGTACCTTGGGCGGGGTGGCGTCCGGATCAACGCCAGTGGCCGTTGGATATTCCTCCCCGAAGGGAGCCTTCTCCAGAACCAATGGATGAGGAGCCATATCCGTGTCAGACTTGTAGGCGCCGACCCCGTCGCGGACGCCGGTCCTGGGGGCGCCAGAGACGCAGTTGTTACGACAGAAACTGGGGCCAGCCCAGGGGCCGTACCTTTCATTTGGATGAACCTGCGGCGACTACCCCCGAGGACGTGGAGACGGAGGATGACTGCCTGCAGCTGCATTGTGCGGCAGCTCCCCGTGTGGCCCCCATTAAGGTGACAGTACAGGTCAATGGTCACCCGCTTGAGATGGAGTTGGACACTGGCGCAGCGGTCTCCGTGATAACCCAGAGGACATCGACCGCATTAACCAGGGTATACAGACCCTTACATTAACCGACACACAGGCCAGGTTGGCCACCTATACCGGGGAACCATTGGACATTGCAGGAACTACTATGATCCCTCTTGTTTATGGATGCCAGGAGGGGCATTTCCCACTTATCGTGGTGCGCGGCCACGGGCTCAGCCTGTGGCAGCACATCCTCCAAACAGTTTCTGGAGGGTTGACTGAGGTGCTAGGACGATACCCAGATGTTTTCCAGCCCGGTTTGTAGAAAATAAAAGGGGCCATAGTCCGTATCCAAATCGAACCAAGAGCCACGCCGCGCTATTTCCGGGCGCGCCCGGTGCCTTACGCCTTACTCGAGAAGGTAGAAGGGGAGCTCACTCATTTGGAGACTTTGGGTATTATCAGACCCGTCCGTTTCGCTGACTGGGCAGCACCAATTGTACCTGTAATGAAGCCAGATGCCACAGTTCACTTGAGCGGCGACTATCAACTTACAGTGAATACGGCTTCCCAGCTCGACCGATACCCAATGCCTCGCATAGAGAATCTCTACGCGAAGCTTACAGGCAGACTCTCGTTCACAAAATTAAAAATGAGTCACGCCTACCTACAGTTGAAGCTGGACCCTGCCTCCCGACTATATGTAACGATCAATACACACTGGGGCCTGTACGAATATACACGGTTGCCCTTTATCCTCTGCCTGCGCTATTTTTCAACGCGTCATGGAGGGCATTTTAGAGGTTTACAGTGTGTCGCTGTCTACTTGGACAACGTTTTGATGATAGTGATGTCAGAGCAGGAACATTTGGAAAATGTGGAGGCTGTCCTTAATGCTTTTCGAAGGCCGGAGTCCATTTAAGTCGCACAAAGTGCGTCTTTCAGGTGAAGGAAGTAGTCTACCTGGGTTATCGGGTGGACCGCGAAGGTATGCACCCCGTCGCAGAGAATGTGTGCGCAATTCAACAGCCCCCCCGCCCCAGCTGACATCTTCATTCTTTTCTCGGCCTCGTAATCTATTACGGGACGTTCCTCCCCAATCTGGCAACTACGCTGACCCTTCTGCTAAAGAAGAATCACACCTGGGTTTGGGGTCAGCTGCAAGAAACGGCTTTCCGGCGGGTAAAACAACAATTGCCGTCATCTGGGTTACTAACCCACTATGATCCTGGAAAGCCTTTGCTCATCACATGTGATGCATCCCAGTATGGTATTGGGGCCGTCCTGTCCCACAAGATGGAGAACGGGGCCGGGCGGCCGATAGCTTTAGCCTCCCGCACATTGACTGCAACGGAAAAGAAATACACGCAGATTGAGAAGGAGGGCCTGGCAGTGGTCTTTGCGGTGAAACACTTCCACCAGTATGTGTATGGCCGCCACTTCACTATCGTGACTGATCATAAACCTCTGCTGGGACTTTTCCGAGGGGATAAGCCAATACTGCCCATTGCTTCCACACGGACCCAGCGCTGGGTTTTGTGGCTCGCTGCCTATGAGTATTCTCTGGAGCACAAACCAGGAACCCAGATAGGGAATGCCGACGCACTGAGCTGATTGCCTTTATCGACAGGCCCCTTGTCGACCCCCACAACTGGTCAGGTGGTTGCAACCCTAAATTGTATGGACACCTTGCCTGTCACGGCATCACAGATCCGTGAGTGGACTCAGACGGAGCCAGTCCTGTCCAAGGTTCGGCGCATAGTCCTGTATGGTGGGCAGCATAGACAGCTCCCAGGCGAGTTGTGGGCATTTTCCTCCAAGCTATCAGAATTTAGGATGGAAGACGGTATCCTCTTGTTGGGACGTGTTTGATTGTCCTGGAAAAAGGACAGGAGCTGATACTAAGAGACTTGCACAACGGGCATCCGGGTGTGACCAAAATAAAAATGTTGGCCCAGAGTTATGTCTGGTGGCCAGGCCTCGACACCGACATTGAGAAGGTGACCCAAAACTGCTCCATTTGCCGGGAGCATCAGAAGCTTCCGCCGGCCACGCCCCTCCATCACTGGGAATGGCCAGGGTGGCCTTGGACGCGCTTGCATGCGGATTTCGCCGGCCCTTTCCAAGGATTCACGTTCCTTCTATTAATCAATACCCAGTCTAAATGGTTAGAGGTGCATAAGATGGTAGGCACAACGTCCTGTGCAACAAGCGAGAAGATGCGTTTGTCTTTCATTACGCATGGCCTCTCCAAGGTGCTGGTCACGGACAACGGCACTCCGTTCACAAGTGAGGAATTTGCGAGGTTCATGAAGATGAACGACATACGCCATATCCGCACCGCCCCATGCCACCCGGCTTTAAATGGGTTGGCGCAGCGCGCAGTGCAGCCATTCAAACGAGGCCTAAAGAAGCAGTCTTCCGGGTTGATGGACATGAGACTAGCTCATTTTTTGTTTTCATATAGGACCACCCCACATGCGGTGACTGGGGTAGCTCCCGCGGAACTCCTAATGGACCGGAGACTTTGCACCCGCCTCAGCATGGTTTTCCCGGACATTGGCGCAAAAGTATGCCACACACAAGAATGGCAGGGACATGGTTTTTCTTGGCAACGGCCAATTCATCAGTTTGCGTCCGGTGACCCAGTGTTCGTTTGAATTTTGCTAGTGGTGCCCAGTGGGTCCCTGGCGTAATCTTTCACCAAACGGGCCCTATCTCTTACAAGATGCAAGCTCAGGGTCATCTCCAGCGCAAGCATGTAGACCACGTTCGGTCCAGAAGACCGTCTCTTCCAAAGATTCCCCGCCCCTGGAGCTCACTTCTACAGCCACAGAGACCAGACACAGTGGAGAGTATTCCCCACAATCTTCCTCTGGTGCCGCACTCAAAGCCTGCGCAGGTCGTTGCAGAACCGCGTGGAGATAGAGAGGGCGAGATGACGGAGGCAGTGAACTCCGACTCCCAGATGGAGACACAGGATGTCTCAGCGGGGGATTCCTCGGGCCCACGGGCTGTGGATGTACAACCGTTACGCCGTTCATCACAGAAGCGTCGATCTTCGTCTCGTTACACGCCGCCCGATGCAGAGCCTCGTGCAAATGGTGGCCGGCCTGCGGCAAAACTAGTCAGACGCCCTCCTTCGCCAGGGTCTTCGGTGGATTCCTTGGACTTTAGGGGCGAGGGATGTTTAAACCTGCCTGCTTACCACTGGCTGGGGACTAATGGCAATCCCACAATCCTTTGGGAGCATGAGCTTCCCCAATGAGGGGGGGGGGGCAGATAAATCATTATCAGATTCCCTGCATGAATAAAGCTGGCCAGTTTGGGACCGGCTAGAGGAAAGTGAGCAGCAAGGAGGTTGCTGCTGCTGTTGTTATTGTAAATAAATGTTACTTCTTTCTATTCTTCAACTCGTGCTGGATTCTTCGTTGCCTTCACAAAAGGGAGGAAACCGGAGCACCAGGAGGAAACTCACGCTTGACACCGGGAGAATGTGCAAACTCCACACAGATGGTGACACAAGGCCGGAATTGAACCCAGGCCACTGGAGCTGTGAGGAAGCAGTGATAACCATTGTGCCACCGTCCTGCCCATATCTGGTCCGAATTGATAATCCTCAACTCCACTTTCCTGCCTTATCCCCATAACCCTTGATTTCATTGCCTATCTCAGCATTGAACATCTGTAATGACTCAGTCTCTACAGCTCTCTGTGGTAAAAAAATTCCACAGATTCACGGCCCTCAGAGAGAAGAAATTCCTCCTCATCTCCGACTTAAATGGGTCACACCTTGCGTTTAGATTTTCCCCCAGTCCTCGAATCTCCCACAAGGGGAAACAACCTCTCAGTATCTGTCCTGTCAAACCACCTGAGAATCCTATGTCTCAATGAGGTCACCTCGCATTCTTCTAAACTCCAATGAGTACAGGTCCAAACTACTTAATCTCTCCTCATAAGAAAATTCCTCCATACTCAGGGTCAACTTAGTGAACCTTCTCTGGACTTCCTTCAATGCCAGTCTATTGTTCCTTAGATAAGGGAACCAAAACTGTATACAATATTATAGGTGTGGTCTAACGAGTGCCTTGAATAGTTTTAGCAAGATTTCCCTATGTTTATGCTCCATTTCCCTTGAAATAAAAGCTAACATTCATTTAACCTTCCCTATGACCTGCTGAACTTCTTGTGATTTATGCACGGGGACCTCCCACATCCCTCAGTGCTGCAGCTTTCTGCAGTCTTTCTCCATTTCAGTAATATTCAGCTCCTTTTTCCTTCCTATCAAAATGCATTACTTCCCATTTTCCTACATTATATTGCACCTGGCAAGTTTTTGCCATCTCACTAAGTCTATCTATATCCTTCTGTAGACTCTTTGTGTCATCCTCACCACTTGATTTCCCAACTATTTTAGTGTAATCCGCAAATTTAGGAATAGTAAATTTACTTCCCTGATCTGAGCCATTAATGTGTATTGTAAATATTGATCCAGTATTGATCTCTGTTGCATGTTGCCACCCTGAAAATGTTCCTCTTATCCAAACAATTAGCCAATCCTCTATCCATGCTAATATACTAACACCAACCGCAGCACGGTAGCACTGTGGATAGCACATTTGCTTCACAGCTCCAGGGTCCCAGGTTCAATTCCCGGCTTGGGTCACTGTCTGTGGGAGTCTGCACATCCTCCCAGTGTGTGCGTGGGTTTCCTCCGGGTGCTCCGATTTCCTCCCACAGTCCAAAGATGCGCAGGTTAGGTGGATTGGCCATGATAAATTGCCCTTAGTGTCCAAAATTGCCCTTAGTGTTGGGTGGGGTTACTGGGGTTGACCTTGGGTAGGGTGCTCTTTCCAAGAGCCGGTGCAGACTCGATGGGCCGAATGGCCTCCTTCTGCACTGTAAATTCTATGATCAATATCATGTGCTCTTATCTTATTAAGTAACCTTTTGTGTGGTACTTTATCGAACACTTATTGGAAATCCACGTATATTACATTTACTGGTTTCCCTTTATCGATCCTGCTCATTACCACCTCAAAGAATTCCAATAAATTTGTCAGGCATGATTTCCCCTTCATGAAGCCATGCTGACTCTGCTTGATTATATTATGTATTCCAAAATCCCCTCCCAATACATTGTTTATAATGGACGCAACATTTTCCCAATAACAGATGTGAAGAATGCGAGAGAAATTCCATCAGCAATGACTCCATTGCATCCTGCAGATGAACAAATGCCAGTGTCCTTCTTGAAGCCAGCTCCATAGGCATTCAGGAAAAACTCCTGTAAAATCAATTTTGATGGATTCGGTACTGTGTGTGAATGACCAAATGCATCTTCCCTGCCGGGTCCTGCTTTCTCATCTCTCAAATGGCCGACGTTTAGGGGGAGGATAAAGAAACCACGTTGAAGACACTCTGAAGCTCTCCCTGAAGGGTGGCAGCATTGACATCAATGACTGGGAGGAGCTTGCTACCAATGGTTCAGAATGATGACAATGTGTCCATCAAGCTGCATCATGCTTTGAGTCCCAACATCTTACTGATGAGACAGAGTAACAATCCCATTACTCTTGACTAACCTGACATAACCAATTTTACATTAACATTAAATGTTAAAGTTACCCCTTTGACCTTCAAAAGAAAGTATTGGAGGATAATTTCCATACAAACATTTGGATAACATATAAATTCACTCATCTAGCCATAGTCCCAAAAGAATATCTTTCCATTAGGGAGACAATTTTGGCAACTTGTAGCTTGATGGGCAAGGTTGGGGCAAGGCAAGGGCTCCATGAAATACCACAACCAGTATGGAGATTGACCTCATTGCCTTTCGCAAATGCTGCATCATGTTCTGGCCAGCTAATCCAACCAATCCCCCATTAGATAACGTATGTTCTGTAAAAAAATGAACAACTGACATTTTGTGAGGATATATTTGAAGTTCTAAAGAACAAAAAGCCAAGAAAAGTACAGCACAGGAACATGCCCTTCGGCCCTCCAAGCCTGTGCCGATCATGATGCCCGAACTAAAGAGAAACCTTCTGTCCTTACCCTGTATCCCTTTATTTTCTCCCTATTCATGTACCCATCCAGATGCTTTTTAAATGTTGCTAATGTGCCTGCTTCCCCCACATCCTCTGGAAACGTGTTCCAGGCACCCACCACTCTCTGTGTGAAAAACCTATCCCGCACATCTCCCTTAAACTTTCCCCCACTCACCTTGAACTTGTGTTCCCTTGTATAATAATCTTTATTGACACAAGTAGGCTTACATTAACATTGCAATGAAGTTACTGTGAAAATTCCCTAGTTGCCACTTCTGACGCCTGTTTGGGTACACAGAGGGAGAATTCAGAATATCCAAATTACCTAACAGCACATCTTTCAGGACTTGTGGGAGGAAACCGGAGCACCCGGAGGAAACCCACGCAGACACAGGGAGAACATACAGACTCTGCACAGACAGTGACCCAGGCAGGAATCGAATCTGGGACCTTGGAGCTGTGAAGCCACAGCGCTAACCACTGCTCTACCGTGCTGCCCACACGTGTAATTGACACTTCCAGACTTGGAAAAAGCCTCTGACTATCCACTCTGTCTATGCCTCTCTGTCAGGTCTCCCCTCAGCCTCCGTCTTTCCACTGAATTTAACCCTTTTGTAACACAAATCCACTTTCAAAAATGATTTGGGGGTTTTCACCATTCTGCTGATTGTAGCGTTGAGTGATTTACAAGCACGAAAGTAATAAAGTGCAAAAAAAAATAAAAGCTGCCAAGTTGACTAACTGAGGACTTTTCACTCTTGCTCCTCCCTACACTCCATATCAATAGTGGTGAATTCAGTCAGACTTAATAATGAAGGGCTTTTCTAGGTTTGGGTAAATTTGTCGAGCAAAAAGAAACATATGTAACATACAGCACACGTCCCCATATGAAGATTTTCTTGAAGGTTTTTAAGCTTCCTTCCCTCACAACATTTCCCATAGTTGGAGAAGTTATATAGCACTACCAAACTCATTGCCTTAGTACTACAGTGCGGAACAGGGGGAAACAGAGGGGCCTCAACTAGTCAGGCTGCTTGTAGCAATGTTTTAGCTGTTGATGCACTTTCAAAGCCTCTCACATTCAGAAACCCATGCGCAAAAGATTAGTATTATGCAAAAATCATTTATAGAGACAAATGGAAGGCAAATTTAAAATTAAATTGATTTGTCACATAAGAAGATTTTTGCCCACCTATAGGGAATCACCACTTTGGATCCTCAGACCTTTCACAGAACTGTTCAACGCATGGAACTGACAACAACCATGGGACTTATCATGAAGGGAATCCTTAGGAAAGCACAATTACTGGTCTGTTTTCCCATCCCAAATCCTGACTATCCCAAGCCAGCAGCACCCTTCATACTGAACTTTCCCAGTTCAGGTACTCGACAACTGGAATCATGAAGGATGTGGATTCAGCATACCCTGCACAAAACTACCTGCTAATTAATACCATGGTTAATGCTTGGTGCAAAGTTTCATGCAGGCGTGCAAACTACTAATATTGAAACATAGAAAATAGGAGCAGGAGGAGGCCATTCGACCCTTCGACCCGGTTCTGCCATTCATTATGACCATGGCTGATCATCCAACTCAATAGCCTAATCCTGCTTTCCCCCATATCCTTTTATCCTCTTCACCCTAAGTACCATCTTTTATTTTTGACCATTCAAGCTTCGCAATGGAAATATTTATTGTAACTTGGAACATTGTTCTCATTCATTTGGAACATTTCATGTTACTTGCAATCTAGACTTGAACTGGCTTACGTTCATTGAACAACTTAAGAAAAGACCTTCATTTACATAGGATAGTTTAGGCACACTTCAATGAATTGCCGCCAAGTGTAAATCAATGCCCTGACAGTTAGACTTTACACAGGAAGAAAAATGAAAAAATGCAAAAGGTTTCCTAAATTAAACAAATGTATCTGTCTGATTGGCTTCCTTCTGGATCCTGGAGTCAACTACAACTTCCCATTTGTGAATGCCGCCTCCTGGAACTAAGGAACATAGGTTTTGAAATAAGCCTGTGGTCCTTTAGCTATCTCATTGCCATCCCAGCTCAGACTGTATGGGTAAGATTTCTGTATCTGTTGATAGAGTTGTCCACTGTTAGTAAAATAGTACACTGACTGACTGGAACGTCAAGGTGGGTTGATCCCGTGGAAAATATAGGGACAAGTCGATATGAACTAAAAAACAAAAGTCCTTCCACATTAGTAATAACGTAAGTTTGGTGAATCCTTCAGCATCATACTCCACAACTCCTATTCCAAAGTGTCTCAGAAAGGCTGCAATTGTACTCTTCGCTTGTGGTAATCCTGAATGATATACTGCACCTTATTGCTGAGTAATTGGCAAACTTGTGGCACATAATCAATGAGACAACCACCACTTGGAAATGGTGGGATATAGGGAGCAGAGGACCTACCAAGCGCATGTTCAATCCTTGGAGACAGGTACAGTTTAGGAAACTCTTGAGTAGCTTCAGTATCCTCATTTTCTCCTGGGTCTACTACTGTGTCCTTCAGAAAGTATGTTGGGATATTGCTGAAATCCACCGGGAGCTTCAAAGGGAAACATGCGGAAAATTCACCAGTCCAGTTATTCTTTCTTCCTGCATAGATTTCCATGTTATCTCCAAATTCAGGCTCCTCCTGTAGTGCAGTATATTCAAACATAAAGCATGAGGTCTCGTGGAGTCGATCACATTGGTATTTATGGTAGTGCTGCACCAGTTCTTTGATTACAAGCAGAAGACAGTCTGGATTCTGGGAGATCAAGTCATTCAGATGATGAAGCATTGTGGGTTCAGGCAAAAAATTCACATCTTCTCCAAAGATGAAATCTGGAGGCAGGTCTGGATAATGACAGTTGAAAATAATGTCCCATTTTAGGGTCTCTCCAGCGTAAGGAATATGCAGCTTAAACAGGTCACAACAGGATCCGGGTATTAGTGACGTGCACCCTGATTTAAAGTCTGTTATTTTGAAATTGATTGGAGCACCTAAGCCAATTTTTCCATTTCGGACAACATTGGAAATAAAGGGATAACGTGCAGGGGAAATTCTGTTTAAGGCAATTTCTGGTGACATTTCAACTCAATTACCTCCACAGTGGCATTGTCAAAGATCAACGAACAGGACAGTCTGAATGTTAGGGCAGCACAGTGGCGCACTGCTGTCTCAAGGCAACAAGGTCCCAGGTTAGATCCTGGCTCTGAGTCACTGTCCGTGTTTGCACATTCTCCCCGTGCTTGCGTGGGTTTCACCCCCACATCCCAAAGACGTGCAGGGTAGGTGGACTGGCCACGCTAAATTGCCCCTGCCTGGGACCTACCCGTGAGTCCCATTAACACAGAGCGTCCAGTCCTAAGTACCATATCTAACTGCTCCTGAAAACATGCAATGTTTGGGCCTCAACTACTTCCGGTGGTAATGAATTCCACATGCTCACCATTCTCTGGGTGAAGACATTTCTCCTCATCTGTCCTAAATGGTCTACCCCGTATCCTCAGACTGTGTCCCCTGGTTTTGGACACACACACCATCGGGAACATCAATCTTGCATCTACTGTCTAGCCCTGTTAGAATTTTATAAGTTTACATGAGATCCCCCTGATTCTTCTGAACTCCAACGAATATTATCCCAACCAATTCAATCTCTCCTCATAAGTAGGTCCTACCATCCCAGGAATCAGTATGGTAAACCTTTGCTGCACTCGGTCTAGAGCAAGAACATCCTTCCTCAGATAAGGAGACCAAAACTGCACACAATATTCCAGGTGTGGCCTCACCGAGGCCTTTATAATTGCAGCAAGACATCTCTGTTCCTGTACTCGAATTCTCCCGCTATGAAGGCTAACATACCATTTGCCTTCTTTACTGCCTGCTATACCTACATACTTACTTTCAATGATTTTTGTACGAGCACATGCCGATCTCGTTGCACTTTCTCCTCTCCTAATTTATGGCCAATCAGATAACAATCTGCCTTCTTGTTTTTGCGACCAAAGTGGATAATGTTTCATTTCTCCAAATTATACTGTGTCTGCCATTCATTTGCCCACTGACTCAACTTGACAAATCAAACTGAAGAATCCTCCTCACAGCTCACCCTCCCACACAACTTGGTATTATCTAAAAATTTGGAGATTTATATTTAGTTCCCTCATCTAAATCATGAATGTATATTGTGATTAGCTGGGGTTCTAGCAACAATCCCTGCAGTACCACACTAGTCACTGCCTGCAAATGTGAAAAAGACCAGTTAATTCTTACTCTTTGTTTCCTGTCTGCCAACCAGTTTTCTATCCATCTCAATACACTACCCCTAATCCCATGTGCTATAATTTTACCCTGGGCTCTATTACGCCCAGGCAGTGGACTATATAAATTTCAGTCGAGACCAGGCACACAAGAATGCCTGAGCAGTAGCACTTGCTGCCTTCGCTGGCATGCCCCAGAACCATGGGGTGTTTGATGGCACACATGTCCCTCTATGAGCACCAGCTTATCAGGGGGTGCCCAGTCCCCGTTGGCAACTGCTGGCGGGAGCCTCCTGCCCACCCTGGGGGAAAGGGTGTCCTGCCTCTCCTCCAGCACATCCAGGTGTATTGAGCTTCAAGTGAGTGAAATGTGGGGCTGGTCTTCTCTGAGCATCTTCTTGGCTGGAATGAGGATGTGAGAGCAGTGGAGTGCTTAAAGGTAGCTCCAGCTTGTCAAGCTCCCCAGCGCCAATTCCAGCCCCAGCAAATTCGATGTGAGGCGGGAATCAGAATTGCTCTAAGTTCATGTGGGCAGAGTACTGGCCCATTAGCATGTCCTGAATTGCTCCACAAATAGCGCCCCCAACAGGAATGCAACCTCCCTCAACTCAGTCCCAGTGTCAACACTATGGGCTGGATTCATCGATTTTGCGGCTATGTCCGGAGGAAGCATCTGATTTTACAACCAGAAAGTCAGCACCACGCGCCGCACCGATGCTCCGCTCGGTGGGGGGCTAGCAGCCACGCCACGCAAAGCCCCGGCTTTACCTGCAGATATGGACGCAGAATGGTCGGGTCCGTGGCCGTGCATGTGCACGGTGGCGGCCTGCGACAGCCACGCCATACAGCATGGCGCCAGCCGTGCAGAGACCCGGCCTGAAGGAAAATTCCCCCCCCCCCATAACTCCCCTCACTACCCCCAGACCACCCCCGACCAGTCCCCCCACGCGTGGTCCCCGAAAATTGAGAGGACACACGACCGATGTCATCAGGAAGTCGGTACATCGGGAGCAGAACATCGAGGGAGAGTCTAAGGTGACGTCCTGAGGTCGTCACAACGGCGTATACCATTTTTGAGGGGGCGGAGCCAAAGAATTTTGGAAAATGACCGCCACTGGATCTACTATTTCTGGGGCTACTTCCTTACTACTCTGGGATGAAACTTATCAGGCCCTGGAGATTTATCTGCCTTCAATCCCTTTAATTTCCCAAAATTTATTTCTCTACTAAGACTAATATCCTTCAGTTTCTCACTAAAACTTCTGTTACTTAGAACTTCCAGTACATTATTCATGTCTTCCTTTGTGAAGACAGAAGCAAAGTACGAATTTAGTTCCTCAACTATTTCTTTGTTCCCATTATCAATTCCCCCATTTCTGACGGTAAGGGGCCTACATTAGTTTTTATCAATCTTTTTCTCTTTACACATCTTTGGAAACTTTTACAGTCAGTTTTCATGTTCCCCGCAGCTTACTTTCATATTGTATTTTCCCCTTCTTAATCAACCCTTTAATCTGCCTTTGCTGAATTTTAAACTGTTCCCAATAATCTGGCTATTGCTTTTTCTTGCTAACTTGCCTCTTCTTTTTTCTTTGTTCATTTACAGAATGTGCGTGTCCCTGGTTATGCCAGCATTTATTGCCCATCCCTAGTTGCCCTTCAGATGGTGGTGGCTAGTTGCCTTCTTGAACCGCTGCAGTATTTCAGGTGTAGGTACACCCACTGTGCTTTTAGGGAGGGAGTTCCAGGATTTTGTCCCAGTGACAGTGAAGGAACGGCGATATATTTCCAAGTCAGGGTGATAAGTGACTTGGAGGGGAACCTCCAGGTGGTGGGGTTCCCAGGTATCTGCTGCTCTTGACCTTCTGAATGGTAGTGGTCGTGGGTTTGGAAGGTGCTCCGAATCTTTGGTGGGTTCCTGCAGTGCATCTTGTAGATGGTACACACGACTGCCACTGTTCGTCGGTGGTGGAGGGTTTGAATGTTTGTGGAAGGAGGAGCAATCAAGCGGGCTACTTTGTCCTGGATGGTGTTGAGCTTCACTTGAGTGTTGTTGGAGCTGCACTTATTTAAGCAAGTGGAGAATATTCCATTACACCCCTGATTTGTCCTTTGTACATGGCTGACAGGCTTCGGAAAGTCAGGTGAGTTACTTGCCGTAGGATTCCTAGCCTTTGACCTGCCCTGGTAGCCACTGTATTAATGTGGCTATTCCAGTTCAGTTTCTGATCAATGGTAACCCCCAGGATGTTGATTGTGGGGGATTCATTGATGGTAAATGTCATTGAATGTCAAGGGGCGATGGTCAGATCCTCTCTTGTAGGAGATGGTCATTTCCTTTCACTTGTGTGGCACGAATGTAATTTGCCACTTGTCAGCCCAAGCCTGGATATTATCCAGATCTTGATACATTTGGACATGGACTGCTTCATTATCTGAGGAGTCGAGAATGGTGCTGAACATTGTGCTGTCACCCGCAAACATCCCCACTTCTGACATTATGATGGGAGGGAGGTCAATGATGAAGTAGCTGAAGATGGTTGGGGCTAGGGCACTACCCTGAGGAACTCCTGCAGTGATGTCCTGGAGCTGAGATGATTGACCTCCAACTACCACAACCATCTTTTTTTGTGCCAGATATGACTCCAACCAGCGGAGAGTATTCCCCCTGATTCCCATTGACTCTAGTTTAGCTAGGGCTCCTTGATGCCATACTCGGTCAAATGCTGCCTTGATGTCAAGGACAGTCACTCTCACCTCACCTCTGGCATTCAGCGCTTTTGTCCATGGTTGAACCAAGGTTGTAATGAGGTCAGGAGCTGAGTGACCCTGGTGGAACTGAAACTGAGCATCCATGAGCAAGTCATTATTGAGTAAGTGCCACTTGATACCACTGTCTGTTGATGACTCCTTCCATCACTTTGCTGATGATGGAGAGTAGGCTGAGAGGGCAGAATGGCTGGGTTGGATTTGTCCTGTTTCATGTGCACAGGACACACCTGGGCAATTTTCCACATTGCCGGGTAGATGCCAGTGTTGTAGCTGTACTGGAACAGCTTGGCTATGGGTACGGCCAGTGCTGGAGCACACGTTTTCAGCACTATTTCTGGAATATTGTCAAGGTCTGTAGCCTTTGCAGTATCCAATGCCTTCAGACGTTTCTCGATATCTGTGGAGTGAATCGTATTGGCTGAAGACTGACATCTGTGATGCTGGGGACTTCTGGCGGAGACCGAGATGGATCATCCATTCGCACTTCTGGCTGAAGCTGGTTGCGAATGCCTCAGCCTTGTCTTTTGCACATATGTGCTGGGCTCCTCCATCATTGAGGATGGGGATATTTGTGGAGCCTCCTCCTCCAGTGAGTTGTTCAATAGTCCATTACCATTCACAGCTGAATGTGGCAGGACTGCAGAGTTTAGATCCGATGCATTGGTTGTGGAATTGCTTAGCTCCGTCTAGTACTTGCTGTTTGGCACCAAGTAATCCTGTGTTGTAGCTTCACCAGGTTAACACCTCATTTTTCGGTTTGCCTGGTGTTGCTCCTGGTATGCTGTCCTGCACTCTTCATTGAACCAAGGTTGATCCCCTGGCTTGGTGGTAATGGGAGAGTGTGGGTTATGCTGGGCCATGAGGTTGCAGATTGTGGTTGAATACAATTCTGCTGCTGCTGATGGTCCACAGCGCCTCATGGACGCTCAGTCTTGAGGTGCTAGATCTGATCGAAATCTATCCCACTTAGCATGGTGGCAGTGCCACACAACACGATGGAGGGAATCATCAATATAAAGATGGGACTTTGTCTTCACAAGGGCAATGAGCTGGTCATTCTACCGATACTGTCATGGACAGATGCCTCTGCGGCAGGCAGATTGGTGAGGATGAGGTCAAGTATGTTTTTCCCTCTTGTTGGTTCCCTCACCACCTGCTGCAGTCCCAGTCTAGCAGTTATGTCCTTTAGGACCCGGCCAGCTCGGTCTGTGGTGGTACTACCGAGCCACTCTTGGTGATGGTCATTGAAGTCCCCCACCCACAGCATACTCTGCGCTTTGAAGTTAATACTATCTCGAGTTCCCTTTGTATACCATGGTTTGACCACGATTCCCTTTCTACTCTTGAGCCAAATAGGAACAAACAACTTTTGGAGTTCACTTATTCGTTCCCTGAATGGCTGCCATTGCCTGTCACCATCCTTCCTTTCAATAATGTTTCCCAGTCCGTCATAGCCAACTCATGTCTCATACCATCATAGCTACCTTTATTAAGGTTCAGCACTCTAGTCTTAGAATCAATGACCTCACTATCCAGCATAATAAAGAATTCTGTCATATTTTATGGTCACTCATCCCCAAGGGTTCTCTCACAACTAGATTGCCAACTAATCCTTTCTCATTGCACAACACCCAGATGGCTTGTTCCTCATGTACTGGTCCAGAAAACCGTCCCGTACACACTCCAGAAATTCCTCCTCTATTGTACTAATTTTCACTGTACCTTGGAACATGTAACAATAAATCTAAATGTAATATTTAGTTCTCATCCTTGGTCACCTTGGAGCCATGTCTCCATAATCCCAACTTTATCATACCCCTTTACATCTATTTACACAACTAACTAATCCATTTTGAAATGAAAAATGAAAATCGCTTATTGTCACGAGTAGGCTTCAATGAAGTTACTGTGAAAAGCCCCTAGTCGCCACATTCCGGCACCTGTCCGGGGAGGCTGAGTACGGGAATCGAACCGTGCTGCTGGCCTGCTTGGTCTGCTTTAAAAGCCAGCGATTTAGCTGAGTGAGCTAAACCAGCCCCTTTTATTTTGAATATGAAAGGGTTATAAGGCCTCCAGACCACCTGAACTTATGAACTCAGAGATTTGAAGAGGAGAGATGGGGTAGTAATAACAATGTCAGGTATTTGGATAATTGGAGCGCATTCTGGGGAAGGTGGGACCTGTACGAGCAGGACGGGTTGCATCTGAACCAGAGGGGCACCAATATCCTGGGGGGGAGGTTTTCTAGTACTCTTCGGGAGGGTTTAAACTAATTTGGCAGGGGAATGGGAACCGGATCTGTAGTCCAGCAACTAAGGTAGATGATAGTCAGGACGCCAAAGCACATAGTGATGCAGTGGGGAAGGTAACAATGACAAAGGAGAGTACTTGCAGGCAAGGAGATGGGTTGAAGTGTGTATACTTTAATGCAAGAAGCATCAGGAATAAGGTGGGTGAACTTAAGGCATGGATCTGTACTTGGGACTACGATGTGGTGGCCATCACAGAAACTTGGATAGAAGAGGGGCAGAAATGGTTGTTGGAGGTCCCTGGTTATAGATGTTTCAACAAGATTAGGGAGGATGGTAAAAGAGGTGGGGGGGGGGGGGGTGGCATTGTTAATTAGAGATAGTATAACAGCTGCAGAAAGGCAGTTCGAGGGGGATGTGCCTACTGAGGTAATATGGGTTGAAGTTAGAAATAGGAAAGGAGCAGTCACCTTGTTGGGAGTTTTCTATAGGCCCCCCAATAGCAGCAGAGATGTGGAGGAACAGATTGGGAAACAGATTTTGGAAAGGTGCAGAAGTCACAGGGTAGTAGTCATGGGCGACTTCAACTTCCCAAACATTGAGTGGAAACTCTTTAGATCAAATAGTTTGGATGGGGTAGTGTTTGTGCAGTGTGTCCAGGAAGCTTTTCTAACACAGTATGTAGATTGTCCGACCAGAGGGGAGGCCATATTGGATTTAGTACTTGGTAATGAACCAGGGCAGGTGATAGATTTGTTAGTGGGGGCGCATTTTGGAGGTAGTGACCACAATTCTGTGACTTTCACTTTAGTAATGGAGAGGGATAGGTGCGAGCAACAGGGCAAGGTTTATAATTGGGGGAAGGGTAAATACAATGCTGTCAGACAAGAATTGAAGTGCAGAAGATGGGAACATAGGCTGTCAGGGAAGGACACAAGTGAAATGTGGAACTTGTTCAAGGAACAGGTACTGCGTGTCTTTGATATGTATGTCCCTGTCAGGCAGGGAAGAGATGGTCGAGTGAGGGAACCATGGTTGACAAGAGAGGTTGAATGTCTTGTTAAGAGGAAGAAGGAGACTTATGTAAGGCTGAAGAAACAAGGTTCAGACAGGGCGCTGGAGGGATACAAGATAGCCAGGAGGGAACTGAAGAAAGGGATTAGGAGAGCTAAGAGAGGGCATGAAAAATCTTTGGCGGGTAGGATCAAGGAAAACCCCAAGGCCTTTTACACATATGTGAGAAATATGAGAATGACTAGAGCGAGGGTAGGTCCGATTAAGGACAGTAGCGGGAGATTGTGTATTGAGTCTGAAGAGATAGGAGAGGTCTTGAACAAGTATTTTTCTTCAGTATTTACAAACGAGAGGGGCCATATTGTTGGAGAGGACAGAGTGAAGCAGACTGATAAGCTTGAGGAGATACTTGTCAGGAAGGAAGATGTGTTGCGCGTTTTGAAAAACTTGAGGATAGACAAGTCCCCCGGGCCTGACGGGATATATCCAAGGATTCTATGGGAAGCAAGAAATGAAATTGCAGAGCCGTTGGCAATGATCTTTTCGTCCTCGCTGTCAACAGGGGTGGTACCAGAGGATTGGAGAGTGGCGAATGTCGTGCCCCTGTTCAAAAAAGGGAATAGGGATCACCCTGGGAATTACAGGCCAGTTAGTCTTACTTCGGTGGTAGGCAAAGTAATGGAAAGGGTACTGAGGGATAGGATTTCTGAGCATCTGGAAAGGCATTGCTTGATTAGGGATAGTCAGCACGGATTTGTGAGGGGTAGGTCTTGCCTTACAAATCTTATTGAATTCTTTGAGGAGGTGACCAAGCATGTGGATGAAGGTAAAGCAGTGGATGTAGTGTACATGGATTTTAGTAAGGCATTTGATAAGGTTCCCCATGGTAGGCTTATGCAGAAAGTAAGGAGGCATGGGATAGTGGGAAATTTGGCCAGTTGGATAACAAACTGGCTAACCGATAGAAGACAGAGAGTTGTGGTGGATGGCAAATATTCAGCCTGGAGCCCAGTTATCAGTGGCGTACCGCAGGGATCAGTTCTGGGTCCTCTGCTGTTTGTGATTTTCATTAACGACTTGAATGAGGGAGTTGAAGGGTGGGTCAGTAAATTTGCAGATGATACGAAGATTGGTGGAGTTGTGGATAGTGAGGAGGGCTGTTGTCGGCTTCAAAGAGACATAGATAGAATGCAGAGCTGGGCTGAGAAGTGGCAGATGGAGTTTAACCCTGACAAGTGTGAGGTTGTCCATTTTGGAAGGACAAATCTGAATGCGGAATACAGGGTTAATGGTAGGGTTCTTGACAATGTGGAGGAGCAGAGAGATCTTGGGGTCTATGTTCATAGTTCTTTGAAAGTTGCCACTCAAGTGGTTAGAGCTGTGAAGAAGGCCTATGGTGTGCTAGCGTTCATTAGCAGAGGGATTGAATTTAAGAGCCGTGAGGTGATGATGCAGCTGTACAAAACCTTGGTCATGCCACATTTGGAGTACTGTGTGCAGTTCTGGTCACCTCATTTTAGGAAGGATGTGGAAGCTTTGGAAAAGGTGCAAAGGAGATTTACCAGGATGTTGCCTGGAATGGAGAGTAGGTCATACGAGGAAAGGTTGAGGGTGCTAGGCCTTTTCTCATTAGAACGGAGAAGGATGAGGGGCGACTTGATAGAGGTTTATAAGATGATCAGGGGAATAGATAGAGTAGACAGTCAGAGACTTTTTCCCCGGGTGGAACACACCATTACAAGGGGACATAAATTTAAGATAAATGGTGGAAGATATAGAGGGGATGTCAGAGGTAGGTTCTTTACCCAGAGAGTAGTGGGGGCATGGAATGCACTGCCTGTGGTAGTAGTTGAGTCGGAAAATTTATGGACCTTCAAGCGGCTATTGGATAGGTACTTGGATTAGGGTAGAATAAGGGAGTGTAGGTTAACTTCTTAAGGGCAGCACGGTAGCATTGTGGATAGCACAATTGCTTCACAGCTCCAGGGTCCCAAGTTCGATTTCGACTTGGGTCACTGTCTGTGTGGAGTCTGCACATCCTCCCCGTGACTGCGTGGGTTTCCTCCGGGTACTCCGGTTTCCTCCCACAGTCCAAAGATGTGCAGGTTGGGTGGATTGGCCATGAAAAATTGTCCAAAATTCTATGATTAACCTAGGACAAAAGTTTGGCGCAACATCGTGGGCCGAAGGGCCTGTTCTGTGCTGTATTTCTCTATATCTATATCTAATACATGGGGTAAACGAGAATAACCTGAAATGCATAGGATGAAGACTTGAGGGAGATGCGGAATAAGGGTCTAGTGTCAATGTGGTTTGCACACAGTTAATGCACACAGTGTCTAAGAAAACACAGAGGGTGGAATTTTTCGTAAAAATTACAGTGTTATTTTGGGTACGAAAAGTCTTGTGATTCCCATTGGTCCTAGAAGCGCTATCCGCGCCACAATTTTTGGATTCTTGATCAGGAAGGGAATCAAGTGCTATGGAGAAAAGTGCCCTGCGGCCATCTGGTCTCATTTTGCAGAGCTTTCCCCCAGTGCCACCATACATTGCTGCTGAAGTCTGTGCTCCTCCAGTGCAGTTATTAGTAAGATGGGCAGCTCCACTGGCTCCGTTCTGATATCAATCAGATTCCTGTAGGGATGAGGGAGAGTATCACGTTGGTGTCACAATTACTGACTATCATCACCTCCCCTGACCCAGTGGCCTTCTAGATGTAGATGCAGCTAGTCCCAGCCCTTCGCCAGTGTTGACTGCTCACAAACAACTCAGTGTCCTCCCATCTCCAGAACACGACTGGCCTTGGCCTACGCCCTCACGCACCTAGACTCGCCTTCTGACTGGTTACCCCTCCCTTAGGCTTTCTAACACTGGGAGGTCTGGCATGAGGGTTATATGCTCACCCATCCCCAATGGCCAGTGTCGACTGGACAGTGATGTCTGCCTTAGGGGCTAATGGATCCTGATTGGCAGGCATTAGGGTCCTGGCGGGGAAGTGAGCCCAGTGGGCGCGATTCTCCAGTCTCGTCGCGCTCTCACTCAAGCGTAACGAGGCCGGTGAATGGCGAGAGAGGCCAAAAATTAGATCAGCACCTGGCGCCAAACAGTTTGCATTGCAACCGGCTCGCTCCTGTAGGCTAAATCGGGATCTTGCCATAGCGTGGCAAGAAACCAATTATCACCACTTAAGCCCAATTTCCATACAATTAACGGGAGCCACCCCATATCCAACGGCCTCCTGGCATTCATCAGCCTCTCCAGCAAGTGTTCACGCTGGTGCCGATTCGTGCTATTTTTGAAAAGCGTGAACCTGGCTTCTGTTGGGAGCTGAGGAGGGGAGTGGCCATTGTTGCTCACAGTCAAAGAGCCCGGGGGTGCTGGACTTGCCACCCCGGTATTCGATGGGGAGTGTGGGATCCTGGGCGGGGGGTGGGAGACCCTCTGCAGGGGTGGACCACCATGAGGGGTGCGCATGGGGGCGGAAACCGGGGGACAATCGCTCGCGACACCACCATGCCAAACCCTGGATTGTGTGTACCCATTCCGGGGGCAACCCCTGTCCCTGCCGTCTGCCCCAACAACCACCTATTACTCCCACCGAGTAATTCCTGGGGGTGGGCAGCCCTTGTAGCATGTGGGAGGCATTGCCTAGCATCCCCATCATGCCTGGTGCCTGGATACTGTGCTTGAACACTGCGAGAAGCAACACCGCACACGCAACATCCGAACACCCAGGGAATGGGACACAGCTCCAGGAACATGCCCACAGCCGGAGAGTGGGTGAGCATCACGGGGAGACAGGGATGCCTGGAGAGATGGGCAAAGGGTCCGAGGGTCAGTAAGCATTGCGAGAGGAAGGGACAGAGGCATCATAATGGTTGTGCGAAAAGGTGTTGTACTATACCCCACTCCCAATGGTGCTGCTCCCTCCATCTCCCCCCCCCCCCCCCCCCCTCCCCCACCACCTCCCATCCCCTACCTATCATTCTCATCTCAGAATGGGACAGAACAGAACCTCATGAAGGTCAGCCTGGTGCTGGGTGACATCGCCCAACGAGTCGGACATTCTGCCGAGACCCTCTGCCATGGCCGTCACCGACTACAGGATGCCTTGGACACCTTCACTCATGGTGATGATTTCAAGCATCAGGTTCTCCATTGCGGTCGTCACCCTAGCCGTGTTGGCCTCGGTGTCACTCATTGCCAGTGCCATCTCCTGCACCTGCAGCCTCTGGGACTCCTCCAAGCAGTTATGGATCTGCTGGAGTGATACTGACATCTCCCTGACATCAGCATCTAGGTTGGTCCCTATCGTCTCCATCAGCTCTGGGTAACTCTGTTAAGGCTGGGACCCAGCTGGGCCCTGGGATCCAGCAGCCCTCTGACTGCCATCTCACCTGGGGGCTCCTGCCTCTACCTGATGTACATCATTAGCGGTGTGCTGCTCACCAGGTTGTGCCCCAGAGGCCTGACCAGTAACATTTCCTACTGAGGTGTGTGTATCTGCACTGGTGGGTGGTGGGGATGACAGCCATGACACGATTACAGTTGCATCCTCAAAACTCACCTCTGAGATGTTACCCTTGGAGTCAGGAGAGGGAACCGCCCGGAATGGGCAGATGTGCAGGCGTCGTCGGCTGGAGGACCTGCAGGAGAATGGACATGTGGTCAGTGGGAGGGATGGGTCAGTCAGTCAGGCAATAACAACTCACGTTTGGCAGGTCCCCAGGTGAAGCCCGGTGGTTCCTCACCTCTGCGCCATCCGCCAACCTCCAGGGCTGTGGCTAACCGATCTGTCCTCAGCCACACCGATCACCTCCAGGACGCACTCCTGGAAGGAGGTGAGGATTGTTACATCCTGCACCCCTCCGCCAGTCTGGGCCCTCTCCCGATGGTTGTGGGAGAGCTTTTCTTGAGGAGACACAGAGAGGGCATTGTTAGCCACATGCGTGGTTCACAGTGGTGGGAGAGGAGGTATGAAGGAATGGTTGTGGGAGGGGTTGATGGGAGGGGGAGTGGAGAAAGGTTTGGGGTCGCATGGAGAGTTTGGGCGGGGGGTGCTCCCAATTGGAGGGGGCGTTGATATCTACTCACTCGTGCTGCCAGGTGTAGGTTGTTGATCTTTTTGGGGCATTGAAGGCTAGTCCCCCTGGTCATACTTCCCGAGCTGACAGCTGCTAACACCTCATCCCAGACAGCACTGGCTGCCTTGTGGCTGACTCTCCAGGACCCTCGGGGGAACAGGACAGCCCTCCTGGCTTCTACGGTGACAAGCAGCCTCCCAGATCAGCATCTCCGAATCTTGGAGCTGTCCTCCTGGGCGCCATTGTTGCGAACTGGCTGGGATTGGCTTAAGTGCTGCTCGGCCTTGTTAGTGGGGGGCTGGCGAGCGCAGTAACGGCGAATCAGCTGGCGAGCCTTCTTGGAGCCTTCTTGGAGGAGCCAGTGAGGCCTTGTTAAGTGGACCAATTAATGTTGAATTACGTTGCTGGCCTCGCTGCGCTGAGCGGCGGGAAGATCACGGCAATTCCCACCGCTTCCACACTTAGAAATCTTTCCTCTTAATCCCGTGCGTCCAAGCGTTGAGCCCTGAACCCTGAACATCCTATTCCTTGACTTTAAGGAAGGTTAAGTTTTGATGGCGAATTAGTGTGAGAAGCATGAGTCTGAGGAATGTGTAGGGCACAGTTTCTTTCTGCTTAAGAGAGAGGCAGAACTAAGATGCACCCTTCTCACTCATGCTGCACAATTCTGGGGTCTAATTTCTGTATAGCCTCAACACTGCTACTCCAGAGGTTGAGAACCACCCCCACCTACTGGGTGGGCACCATGTTTCTATGAGATCCCCTCTTCATTTGCCTTTTCATTTGGGGTGTCATCCACCCAGCCCATTAGGCTCGCCTCCTTGACTCTCATCAACCCCCACCCCATATACCCCGCAGCCACCCCTGCCCCATACTCCCATGCCACAAGAGCAAACTTACTCAGCACTAAAACCGTACTAAAACAACACAGATAACAAACTCCAGCATCACCCACACCAACTGCAACTCCCACCCCACCTTGAGAGTGCAGCTATATGCCCCCACTGCTGCCCTCCTCTTTCTCTCACACCCACCAATCCCCGCTCCTCCAAATCCCCATGGCTCCCCAACACCCCTGACTGCCACTCTCTCTCCGGAGCTGGCCTCTGACCCCGTGGACTCCCTGGTGCTCAGTGAAGACAGTGGTGTTGGCTCCTTCCTCCGTCTTATCAGTGATAGGCAGCATAGTTTTGTGCAGAGAAGGTCATGTCTTACAAACCTAATAGAATTATTTGAGGAAGTGACAACGTTAATTGATGAGGGAAGGGCTGTAGATGTCATATACATGGACTTCAGTAAGGCGTTTGATAAAGTTTCCCATGGCAGGTTGATGGAAAAAGTGAAGTCATATGGGGTTCAGGGTGTACTAGCTAGATGGATAAAGAACTGGCTGGGCAACAGGAGACAGAGAGTAGTGGTGGAAGGGAGTGTCTCAAAATGGAGAAAGGTATAGGTGGTCTGATGAGCAAGTTTGCAGATGATACTAAGATTGGTGGAGTTGCAAATAGCGAGGAGGACTGTCAGAGAATACAGCAAAATATAGATAGATTGGGGAGTTGGGCAGAGAAATGGCAGATGGAGTTCAATCCAGGCAAATGCGAGGTGATGCATTTTGGAAGATCTAATTCAAGAGCGGACTATATGGTCAATGGAAGAGCCCTGGGGAAAATTGATGTACAGAGAGATCTGGGAGTTCAGGTCCATTGTACCCTGAAGGTGGCAACGCAGGTCGATAGAGTGGTCAAGAAGGCATACAGCATGCTTGCCTTAATCGGACGGGGTATTGAGTACAAGAGTAGGCAGGTCATGTTACAGTTGTATAGGACTTTGGTTAGGCCACATTTGGAATACTGCATGCAGTTTTGATCGCCACATTACCAGAAGGATGTGGATGCTTTAGAGAAGGTGCAGAGGAGGTTCACCAGGATGTTGCCTGGTATGGAGGGTGCTAGCTATGAAGAAAGGTTGAGTAGATTAGGATTGTTTTTGTTGGAAAGATGGAGGTTGAGGGGGGACCTGATTGAGGTCTACAAAATTATGAGGGGTATGGACAGGGCGGATAGCAACAAGCTTTTTCCAAGAGTGGGGGTGTCAATTACAAGGAGTCACGATTTCAAGGTGAGAGGGGGAAAGTTTAAGGGAGATGTGCGTGGAAAGTTTTTTACGCAGAAGGTGGTGGGTGCCTGGAACGCTTTGCCAGTGGAGGTGGTAGAGGCGGGTATGATAGCGTCATTTAAGATGCATCCAGACAGATATATGAACGGGCGGGGAACAGAGGGAAATAGATCCTTGGAAAATAGGCGACAGGTTTAGATAAAGGATCTGGATCGGCGCAGGCTGGGAGGGCCGAAGAGCCTGTTCCTGTGCTGTAATTTTCTTTGTTCTTTTGAAGGTCATGGTGCATGGTTCCCGTTTTTAAAAAGCAGTAGTAATTTGCGCCAGCATGACATCAGGCTTGGGTGGGTGGGAAGATACAAGGAGGGCTGAAGATACGACACTGACCACGCTAAGTATATAAAAATGGATCCAAATTCATGCAAATCAGGTTCACATCTTTCCTGGGATTGAACCAGATCATGTCATCAGGGAGGGCCCGGAAAGATCGGAACCAGAAATCTTGCTGGCGCAAATTCCAATTTTTGGCGTCTCGTGAGATTTACCGGCCATAACGTGTTTATCACCCACAGCTAACAAAGCTGCTAAATGCAGGATCTCCATTTATGAGACAGTCCAGGGTTGGACAGAGCTGTGTGTGTATAAGCAAGCATGGAGATATTTCCTTGTCTAGCAACTTTACTGTATATATGTACATAGTTTTGTTGTTAATAAATACACAGTTAATCTACTGTGGCTCAAGAGGCTTAATTGCCAATTCCTGCTCCTAGTTCTTATGTTCTTATGTTCTAAGGAAGAACTCTTCTGTCTAATTCCACCTTCCGACACTTGGCTGGAGCCCTGTAGGTAACAACACCTCAAGCACAAATCTGGTGTTCTTGATGAATACGGGGATTTCTTGATTAATAAAGGGATCAGGGGTTAGGAGAAGTCAGGAGAATGGGGATAAAGAATATATCAGCCATGATATAATTTGCAGATAACACAAAGCTGGGTTGGGAGGGTGAACTGTGAGGAAGATGCAGAGATGCTTCCATGTGATTTGGACAGGCTGAGTGAACATATGCATGGCAGATTCAGTATAATGTGGATAAATGTGAGGCTATCCGCTTCGGTAGCAAAAATAAGAAGGCAGATTGTTATTTGAATGGGTGTAAATGGAGAGAGGTGGATACTTAGCGAGATCTTTGTGTCCTCGTGCATCAGTTGCTGAAAGTACGCACGCAGGTACAACGGGCAATAGAGAAGGCAAATGGTATCTTTGATCTGAATATAGGAATTGGGATGTTTTATTGCAATTGTATAGGGCTTTGGTGAGGCCACATCTGGAGTATTGTGTGCATTTTTGGTGTCCTATCTGAGAAAGGAACCAGGCTGATTCCGGAGATGGCGGGACTGTCATATGTTGGGAGACTAAGTCGGTTCGGATTATATTCATTGGAATTTAGAAGAGTGAGAAGGGATCTCATAGAAACTTATAAAATTGTAACAGGATTATACAGGGTAGATTCAGAAAGAATGTTTCCAATGGTGGGGGAGTCCAGAACTAGAAGTCATACTTTGAGGATAAGTAAAGTTTTTAGGACAAGAGTGAGGAGAAATTTCTTCACCCAGAGAGTAGTGAATCTGTGGAATTCATGACCACAGAAAGTAGTTGAGGCCAAAACATTGTGTAATTTCAAGAAGGAATTAGATATAGCTCTTGGGGCTATAGGGATCAAGAGATATGGGGGGAAGGCGGGATCAGGGTATTGAACTTGATGATCAGCCATGATCATAATGAATGGCTCAAAGGGCCGAATGGCCTCCTCCTGCTTATATTTGCTATGTATGATCGAATGGAGGAGCAGACTCAGTGGGTCAAATGGCCTACATCTGTAGCTGTAACTTATGGTCTTATCTTGCGGTGTTATGGTCTAAGTGACATGAGGGTCTTGCCAACTCTGAGGCCCTCATCACTTTCACAAGATTCCATCAAAGGTTAACAATGTTTATGCTTGGCACTTCATGTGATCTTCATTGTGAGCAGTCTTGACCCTTAATATTGTTTCTCTGTTTCTATGTAGCGGGTGTACGTATTGTTAGCATGATAGCAATTTTAGGAGTCTATGGCATTCAAGGAAGTTGTAGGTAAATGAGAAACAATGTTGGGGTAGTGGAGAGCTGGAAAAGGAAAAAAACTGACAAATATAATTTAATGGGTTACATCAAAAATAATTTTTCATTCATTTCGTGTTCTCTTATTATCTCTGCAAATAAAAAAAAACACTTTTGTTGGGTACATTTCTAAGGAAACAAATGATCTCATTCCATTTCAATGTTAAGCCTGTGATATGGGTAAGAGGTAAGAAGCAGAAAAGCACCTGTTTACACTGTGCCTTGAATTCTGTCATTTGTCTGGAGGTAAATAAGCAGGTAGAAGACTTGAGATGATGAAAGACAATAGACCATTACCAATGACTTAATGGTGCTGTAAAAGAGATAAACTTCTTTGAAGTTATGGCCTCATACAAGGTGACCTCAGCAATGACCTTTTCATGCCAGAGTTTTTCCTAATTTAACCGGTGCACACTGAGCATTCAGATTAAACAACTAATTTGTACAAAAAAAAAGTGGGGAAACGTTTCGAGCAGTAGTAATGTCGTTTGATTATCCATCTGCCACTTACCTTTATTCTAACTATATATTTTGGAGGGGGGTGGTTTCTGACGATCAGTCTGACAGAACAGGAGCATAAACAGATTTATCCTTCTAGTTTTACAGCTTGTAGTTTTTTTTTACGTTGTTCAAATAAGCTAAAATCTACTAATCAGCCCGAATTTTCATCAGGCCAACAAAGCTGTTGCTCGTGGTGGCTCTTACAGGATTTTATGCCTTTGTCTTTCTAGGTGTGACTGCACAATATATTTTCCATCAACATGGTTTCAGCTTCATAGGAACTCGAAACGTGTGGGCATGAAGTTGCCAAAATTGAATTATAGGCGAACAGTGTGATGCTGGCTGTAGGATATAGTGTCACAACGTTTGGTTTCAGATTAACTGAATTATAATGCAAATTTTAATAAGTCCTGAGAAAGTCCATTCACTGGCCAATAATTTTTTAACTAAACGGATGACTATTGAGTAGCATGGTCAATAACGATTAGGACAAGTGAATTTTTTTTCCCCAAGCAAGAGAAAAACACGGAATGAACAGCAGAGCCCAGGTCTGTGATCATTGTATCAAACAGGCACTGGGCTGAGATTCTCTTAGGTTCGTTGCGGTCACTAATAGATCGGGACTGCAGAATTTGACTCTGTTGTGCCACTGGTGCTGGCACAGTGAAAGGCTAAACCTTCAAAAACAGTGATTGCAGCACTTCTGGCCAATTCCAGCATAACCCATTGACTAGCACGGACATGCTGTATGTGTACCACAGGCATGCACAGTGGGTAGATTGTAACATCAAACACTGCATTGGCACATGAACTGACATTTTGGGACCTTGATCATTCCTTTAACATCTTCTCATAATCACTCCCAGCTCAGAATTGGTTCACTTAAGGGACCGTGACACTTGCATTATTTAAGTTGTTCACTATGGGACTTACTGGTGAGGTGTTTTGACTTTCTTTCCCTGCTGCAGGATGAGTACAAGTATTATGTTGAGTTGTTAATGGAGGAGTTTGAAAAGGTCTTTGGATTCATGTGGGCATGGTGCTAAACCTTGACAAAGAGGTGTGAGCTGCAGGAAGGTCTGTCAAGAGAAAGCTTGCTTTCATTAATGGGGCTTTTTCTTGTGAGATGTGGCATCTTTAGCATGGGCTGTATTTTTTGCCCATTCCCAAATATTCTTGAGAAGATGTTGGTGAGTTGCCTTCTTGTACTGGACTCTACGTGGTGTAAGGACACAATTCAGTGGACTTGAGTTAAAGTGTCTGCAGCGCTGAGAAACATCCTGCTATTCAACGGCACTTTGCCGTTTTATTTTGGCCTTGGGAGATTCTCTCCACGGAGGCCGCACATAGAGGGATTTCCTGCTGAGGATCTAAAGCTCGCCAGCAGGAAAGTCTCCTCACAGATCAGGCCACCATTTTGTATCTTCCCCATTTCCCGCCCTTTCAGGACCCCACTGCTCTTTTGACCCCTTCACCTATCCCCCCAACATTGGGGAGGCCCCCGGGAACCCCTCCCTCACTCCCGTCTACCTGGCAAGGCCCTCCCCCCAGGCGCTCCCCCCATGCACCCAGGCACTTCTGGCCTGGCACCCTGGCAGTGCCAAGGTACCCGGGTGCCAGAGGGAGAGCCCTCTGTCCCTCACCACCTGTGCATCTCCAATGGCCTGGGAGAACCCGCAGGGACCATTACGACTGGTCCATGTTTGTGTGGACCAGTACTAAACGGCACCCTGACGAGGTCTCCAGGCATTGCCGTTGTATCACGGGCACCTGATGAATCTGGCGAATGTATATTTAAATGAGCCGTATGGCTTATTTAAATATGCTGATCTGGATCACACCTAGTGAAGGCGAGGTCCAGGTCAACATATCTCACATGATTCCTTTGAATCTTGCGAGATATTTCAAGCATTGCGAATCTCACGAGTGGTCTCTCAAGAGATTCAACAGCCTCACCCCGACACCAAGTTGGGTGCGACATGGCCACTGAATCATGCCATATGTATGCTCATGGGACCAGTAGGAAGAGAGTTTCACATTTTTAACCCAGTGACAGTGAAGCAGCAGCAACATATTTCCAAGTCAGGGCCCTTCCGGTGGCGGCGATGTGCTGAGCGGTTGCATGAAAGGTGGCTCTCCATTGGGAACTTCAATTTAGGTCCTTTTAACCTGTAAATTGGATACCAAAGTAACAAACCCCTCCCCTCCCCAAACTAACATCCATCCAAGGAAATGCTTTCGAACAAGCCACAGAGCCGTAAAAATACTAATAATAGTAAAAGTTGGGAGAGGAAGATCCAGACCTCAGAGCGAGGGGGACATGTGGAGCGAAGTGGAGCAGAGAATGGCCTATCGAGCAGGATCGCCAACGCAGACAGGGGCCCACCCACTGATGGAGCAGAGGTTGGAGTTCTTTCAATAGAGCTCCAAAAACACAGGAACTCTACAAAGGAGGACCTCATGTCGGCCATGAGGTCGGCCATAGAAAATGTTCTCACCCCCATCAAAGAGGGTTGGAAAGAACGGACTGAAGACTGGTGACCCAGGAAGCAACTGTGCGGGAACTGGAGACCAGAGTGATTGGCTCACCTCACTCGAGGCCAAGGTGGCAAGGTTGGTAACAACAGAGAGAGTGCTCAAGGGGAAGGTGGAAGATCAGGAAAACAGATCCCGCCTCAGAATCTAAGGATTGTTGGGCTTCCTGAGGTCAAAACGGGAAGAACCTTCCAGAGTTGTCACGAGGATGCTCGGGAAGCTGATCAGAGGGAAGGCTTCACCAAGCACCCAGTGGTGGACCAGGCCCACAGACCTCTCCTGCAAAGGCCCAAGTCAGGAGAACCACTGCGGCAATAATAGCCAAACTCCATAAATTACAAGATAAAGAGTAGGTGCTGAACTGGGTGAGGGGCACATGGTTGTGTAGATGGAAGGGACGTACAACTACACCCACAGCACGTCCCTCATCAATTTTCTTTGTCACCTCTTCAAAAAGCTCAACCAAGTTGGTGAGGCATGGGCCGTGATTCTCTAATAATGGGGCTATGTCCCCACATCCGCCAGACTTTCCGAAAAAGTCCAGGGTGATTCGCCATCCTTAAGGGGGCTAGCAGGGCCCCGGCATGCGCTGCACAGCTCCTGCTGCCGATACAGGGACCTGCACTTCCGGCCGCGGGTCCGCACATGCGCGGCAGCCGCCAGCGGCGCCAGCCCCGCAGAGCATGGCATACCCACACAGCGCAGAACAAGGTAGGCCCCCCAAGATCGCTCGTGTCCGCCAATCGGTGGCCCCCGATCACGGGCCTGGTCGTTGTGGAGGGCCCCCACAGAGACTGATGACCCCGCCTCCCCATCAGGATGACCACCACAGCCGCGACGCCAAGCTCCCACCAGGTGGAACCATACGTGAACCACGCCAGCAGGAACTCGGCCGGTCGATCACGGAGAATCGCCGCAGGGGGCTCTTTCAATGGCTCCCGACCGGCACCGTGTTGACCATGCACGCGTAGCTGGCGGTCATTCTCTGGTCGCTGGAGAATCGTGCAAAGGTGTTGCGGGTCCAACGCCCCATTCTCCGCTCCCGCGCTGGCCGTGATTGCGACATGGGGGCTTGAAGAATCCCGCCCAAGACCTTCCCCATACAAAATCATGCTGCCTGTCACTAACTAGTCCATTTTCCTCCAAATATGCGTATATCTTGTTGCTCAGTATCTTTTCCAAAAGCTTCCCCACCCTTGATGTCAGGCTTCCTTCCTTAAACCAGGGAATAACATTGGCTATTCTCCAGTCCTCTGGAACCTCGCCTGTGATAAAAGAGGATGTGAAGGAATCTGTTAAGGCCACAGCTATTTCACCCCTTGCCTCTTGCAATAACCTTGGGTAGGTTCCATCTGACCCTGGAGACTTGTCTACCTTAATGCAATTTAAGATACTCAACACTTGATCCTTTGATATATTGACGTTGTCAAGAGAGTTCACACACCTATCCTTGACCTCAACATCCATCATGTCCTTCTCCCTGGTAAATTCTGATACAAAGTACTCATTAAGGATTTCACCCACTTCTTGTGGTTCCACACATAACTTCCCTCCATTGTCCTTGAGTGGGTCTACTCTTTCTCTTGCTACCCGATTGCTCTTAATATATGTACAAAAAGCCTTGGGATTCTCCTTAACCATGTTTGCTAAAGACATTTCATGGCCCAGGGCAGCACAGTGGTTAGCACTGTTGCTTCACAGCGCCAGGGTCCCAGGTTCGATTCCCGCTTGGGTCACTGTCTGTGCGGAGTCTGCACGTTCTCCCCGTGTCTGCTTCGGTTTCCTCCCACAAGTCCTGAAAGACGTGCTGTTAGGTGAATTGGACATTCTGAATTCACCCTCTGTGTACTCGAACAGGCGCTGGAATGTGGCGACGAGGGGATTTTCACTATTTTAGCCCATATGGGTGGAGAGGCATCCAGAGTGGAGTCAGGGAGCATAGAGTCTCATGCTACGTGGATGACCTGCTCCTCTGCATCTCAAACTTCCTAACCAGCATGGGAGGATTAATGGAACTCCTAAGAGAGTTCGGAGCCTTCCCAGGTTTCAAACTCAACCTGAGCAAGAGTGAAACCTTCCCTGTGAACCTGCAGGGTGGGGAATGAGAGCTGGGAAAGCTGCCATTCAAGCTGTCCCAAACCAAGTTCCGATAACTGGGATCCAGATAGCCCATGACTGGACAGAGACCCACAGGTGGAGCTTGCTGAGTCTAAGGAAGAGAAAGGAGGAGTGTGGGGAGGGGAGGGGGGGAGTTGGAATAGAAGAAGGGAGGAGGGAAGACACTTCCCAGAGCACAGGGGAAGCAGGGCAGAGGAACCAAAGGGCACTGAAGGAAAGAGAACCCATGGCTGCACCCACGGCAACAACAGAGTACGTCTGGGTGGCTACAAACACTTCTGTTTTATGTACTAATGGGCCACATGCAAATTAGTATGTTTTAATACTAATGGGCCACATGTAAATAGTCACACAGTAGGGTTACGGTAATCGATTATTGGGGCCCAATGTTAACAACCCTCATAGCTTATGTTTCCTATTTATTCATACTCGATTACTCTGTGTTCCCTTTCATCGTTTTATTTTTCTGTTTGTATATTTTTTATTATTTTGCATTTTTGCCATGTTGTCACAATCAAATGCAAAAACCAATAAAAATATTTTTATAAAAAATATATTTCCAAGTCAGGATGGTGTGTGACTTGAGGGGGAATGTACAGGCTGCCGTGCTCCCAAGCATCTGCTGCCCTTTCCCTTCTAGGTGGTAGAGGCCACAAGTTTGGAAGTGCTGTCAAAGGGGACTTGGCGAGTTGCTGCAGTACATCTTACATATAGTGCACACTGCTGCCACTGTGCATCGGTGGCGAGGGAGTGATTGTTTAGGTTGGTGGATGGGGTGTCAATCAAGAGGCTGCTTCATCTTGGTGATGTTGAGATTCTTGAGTGCTTTTGGAGCCACACTCATTCAGGAAAGTGAAGAGTATTCCTGACTTGTGCCTTGTAGATGGTGAACAGGCTTTGGGGAGTCAGGAGGTGAGTTAGCTGCCTCAGAATTGCCAACCTTGTAGCCAGTATTTATATGGCTGGTCCTGTTCAGTTTCTGATCAATGGTAACTCTCAGGATCTTGATCGTGGGGAATTCAGTGATTGTATTGTATTGTATTTAGGTTGGATTTGATTGGACTTTATTTATTGTCACATGTACTGAGGTACAGTGAAAAGTAATGTTCGGCGTACAGTCCAAACAGATCCGTTCCATACATGAAAATACATACGACATATATAAATACACAATGTAAATACATAGGCACAGGCATCAGGTGAAGCATACAGGAGTGTAGTACTGCTCAGTAGAGAGGATGTGTGAAGAGATCAGTTCAGCCCATAAGAGGGTTATTCAAGAGTCTGGTAACAGCAAGGAAGAAGCTGTTTTTGAATCTGTTTGTGCGTTTTCTCAGACCTTTGTACCTCCTATCCGATGGAAAAAGTTGGAAGAGAGAATAACCCGGGTGGGAGGGGTCTTTGATTATGCTGCCTGCTTTCCCAAGGCAGCGAAAGGTGTAGACAGAGTTAATAGATGGGAGGTGGGTTTGTTTGATGGACTGGGCTGTGTTGATGACTCCCTGCAGTTTCTTATGGTCATGGGCCGAGCAGTTGTCATAACAACCTGTGATGCAGCCAGATCGGATGCTTTCTATGGTGCATCTGTAAAATTTGGTAAGATAGCAATTCCATTAAATGTCAAGGGGAGATGGTTAGATTCTCTCTTGTTAGAGATGGTTATTGCCTAGGGCGGCAGGGTGGCACAGTGGTTGCACTGCTGCCCCACAGCGTCAAGGACCCAGGTTTCATACCGGCCCCGGGTCACTGTTCCTGTGGAGTTCGCACATTCTCCCCGGGTCTGCGTGGGTCTCACCCCCACAACCCAAAGATGTGCAGTGTAGGTGGATTGGCCATGCTAAAATGTCCCTTAATTGGAAAAAAAATGAATTGGGTACTCTCAATTTATAAAATAGATGGTTATTGCATAACACTTGTATGGCACGAATATCACTTGCACTTACCAGCCTAGGCCTGAATGTTGTCCAGGTCTTGCTCCATGTGGATATGGACTGCTTTTGTATCTCAGAAGCTGCCAATGGTACTGAACATTGTGCAGTGATGAGTGAACATCCACACTTCTGACATTAAGATGGAGGGAAGGTCATTGATGTAGCAGCTTAAGATGATTGGGCCTAGGACACTACCCTGAGGAACTCCTGCAATGATGGCCTGGGACTGAGATGACTGACCTCCACAATCACAACTATCTTCCTTTGTGTCAGGTATGTTTCCAATCAATGAAGAGTTGGAAGAGAACCCGGAGCACCCGGAGGAAATCACTAACACAGGGAGAACGTGCAGACTCCGCACAGACAGTGACCCAAGCCGGGAATCGAACCTGGGACCCTGGTGCTGTGACGCATCAGTGCTAACCACTCTGCCACCGTGTTGAATGTGTCAGGCCATGAGGTTACAGATTGTGGTTCTATACAAACTTGCTGCTGCTGATGGCCCACAGCACCTCATGAATTCCCACTTTTGAGTTGCCATCATTGCAGTTGCTCTTGGGCTATCTTGCATGAATTGCAGATGGAGCACAGTCTACAGGGAGAGAATGTTGTGCTCAGAGGAAGGGCTCTCAATAAAAGGCTGTATTCACCAAAGGTCTCTTCAGCTACCTCCGCATTAACCAGGAACGGTGTGTGTTAAGTGCCTGCATTTCACCACAGAGCTGCTGACCAAATTGTTCCACCTTCTATAATTAGGCCTGCAACTGCACAGCAGAGTGAGGTTGGTGTTTCCACAGGCCATAAAGACACCTTCGCCTCCCATGGATCCTTCCAGAGAGGAATAAGTGTAATTTCCCACGTTTCACACTTCTTTGTGTATCGCTAGCTTAGGGAGGTGTGAGAGGGTTTGTAGAGGAGAGAGGACTTTCATTATGTTTTCTCTTACCAGAGATAAGCAGGCGGAGCAAGCACATAACTTTGCCCGGTTATCAGAATTCTCAGTGGTTTAACAGCCAGGTTTCTCACTCATACTTGGAAATCCTGCTGCTGGATCTGAGGGATGCAGTGAGCTGTGTTTTCCCAAGGACGGATGGACCAGGATAACTTTGTCACTCAAGCAGGCATGATAGAAGTGACCAAGAAAGTCAGAAGCAGGAATCTGTGCACCAAGATGATCCAGAACCTCAGGAGAATGGGGAAGCTGAGTGGCATAACATCTTCCAGTGCCAAGTCCCACACTCTGATTTGCCCAGCATTCTCTCGCACAGCACCTCCTCAGATAAACACACCTCATTCCTCTCTTCCTAGGCACCTCACATTCTCAGCTTCAAAGCCAACACTCACATTCATGTACTGCTCTCCCACATCCATAACCTCACAGCCATCCTCCACAAATGTTGTCTTTCCTTGCTATCAAACAGGCCAGTACTAACACTCAACTTTCTTGCATCTTTGGGGAGAAGCAAATACCTCAGGGAGATGGGGTTTTGTGGGGGGAAGGGGGGGCAAGGGGAGGGGGTGGAGAAGGTGGCCCAACAGCAACCAGCACCTTGGCAGCATAAATTACTCCTATGGCTTGAGGGTGCAACTGACAGTGAGTGAAGGACACAACAGGTGGCGTGACTTCCAAGAAATTGTCAGCCGCCTGTTTGTGAAAGAATGTTGTGGGCAGAAGTGTGTCTCCAAAATGTAAAGAAATCGACTGAGTGCTCCAAACCTAATTTTCATGAGTCTTTGGGCTTCCTGAGAGCACCTCAGCAAAAAGAGGAGGAGGAGGAAGAAGAGAGGAAGAACAAGATGGAGGACGGAGGAAGGAAGGAAGCATACAAAACCCCCTTTCTGTGAATGAGCAGTTACTCAGACTGCGGTTCCCTGAGATTCCTAAACACAGTTGCTCTACAATTGCCCATCCTTCAATCCGCATCTACGGATCTACCTCGTCGCCAAAATTCCAAAATAAAAGCCACCCTCACAAACCATTCCATGACAACTTTCTCCAGCAGCACTTCCATTACTACATTTAAAACTGATCTATTCACCCTGCTGCATTACCTTGGTGCCCCTCTTATGGGTAACTTTGCCTGAACATTCTCGCTGTAGCCTGAATGAACCTCCCCTTTAAGAGGGGCACGCTGCTGTTTAAGGAGAACATCCAAGCTGCATGCTGTGCTGCCAACACATGCACCTGGACATCCTGCCGATTGCACAGCCAATCAGCAGCGTGTTGCAGCACAAAGTTTGCATGCTTCTGTCCACAACGTGTAAACATGTACGGCAGTTCACATACCTGACAAAGGGCCTAATTGAATATTTCTGCCATAAACTCTTTATCATGTTAGATTTGATAAAAAACATGAAGACTTTTCTAGAAGGAAATATATAAACAGGGAAAGAGTTAAACATTATTTCACCATTTAGTGCACTGTGTAATCATCCCTTTTCATTGTTGGTGTGAATGTAACAATGTAATTTCAAATGAGCATATTGAGTTTAAGCAAAACCTGTGGACAAGTGTACCTGTAATTACTGCAAAGGGTGTTTAAGGTTACGTCTGGGCATGTTGGGAAGAGGCAGACTTGACTAGACTTACTTATAACCTTCAACATAAATAAAATTGCTCTAAACCACTAAACCACAATTTGGCATTTAAATAACATTCTATTCAGGGGTATTATTTTAATTAAAATGATCAAGATTAGACAGAAACAAAATTACAGCTAATCGTACAAATCTAGTTTATTTTTCACTTTTAGGTCATCCACTTTTGATTCTTTTAATGATCCCAAGTCATTTACACAATGCCAAACTGGTCATTCTATTTGAATTAATTATTTGAAGGAAGATCTATCAGCAATTAATCCTGTGAAAGATGTGTTGCTGCGGAGCTCCCAGAATGTGTATTACCTGTCATCAATATCCAGAGGTCAACCTTAGGTACGAGTTCCATTTTTAATTAGTGCCTCTAATACTTAGGTACAGTACTTCAAAATGATAGGTTTGAAGTACAGTAAAGGGTGAAGATTGTAGAGCAAGCTGAGTTAATTAGACAGAAGACTGTCTCAGCAAGAACAGGAATGATTAAAAGGCGAGAAATCACCAGCACCTGGGTTAATGGGTGGGAGTCAAGGGTCAGCTAACCAGTTTGTACGGAGGGTTGGAAAGCTTGGCTTTTGGTCTCATCCTTTGGTCTGGTAAGAGTCAACCAGTCAAGCAGCAAATAAAAGAAACCAATTCAGTGAGACATGCAAAGAAACCCAAGCAATTCCAATGAACAACTGAGGAGAATTATGTTTACTGACACCAATCATCCGTGACAGGCTCCATCTCCCTTGCTAACATGCCCTCTTCTGCTATGAGACACACCAAACTAATAGAATGGATCCATCACAAAGAGCGGTGAGATTTTTCTTTTCACTCTTCCATGCAGTCCTTATTTAGCTTTTGTATTGAGCTGAAAGACATTTGGCTGCTACTGCTTGATTTCCACAGCTGAGAGTGCCTTTCACTGAGCTGAAGTTCAAATACAGGTCAACCACTGCTAACTATCAATTCCTTCACCAACTGACCAATCGCTTTGAAAATGCTCCACAATGTTCTATTTTCTTACTCGCGTGTAATGACAGCATAAACATGACATGGAAACCGCAACACCACATTGGTGCTGTGTTAACTTGCACATTCCCCCAATCCTGCACACGCACAGAAAACTATTGTGCCCTTTCGTCCAGAATAATTTAACACCCCGCACCCCAACCCCCGCGAATCATCCCAAAACTGTAATAAGCTTGGGAAGGTGGGGTCGCTGGAGGGCATTGCGAGTGTCAGGTTTGTAGTCTGTCAGCAAGTGAAACATTTAAAGTGCATTAAGTACCTTGTTGAAGTCACTGTCTGAACACTGATCAGGTGATGCAGAAACAAACTCCCTAGAGTCACCAACCCACTCCACTCAGCAGAAAGTCCATTCAGCCGATTCTCTAGGATTTCACACATTCCGGGATCCTGCACTCGGTCTCCAAATCGCAACCACAAAATGGGGCACGCTGTGAATGGGGTGACCCTAAATTCGCTATTCAATTCAATCTGAGGTCTGGCCTTAAACCTGGCTCAATATGTGTCTGGAGCAATCCAGGATTTGTTTCGCCATCAATCAAAGATCACCAGCTAAACCATAGTAGCTGCAGCACACAATTGATCATATGAACTCTGTGATTTGTCCGTTGGTGCCTAAGTACAATTTATCTAGCCCTAGTGTTTTTAGGTATCACCTCAGTCAATTTTGTCAGATACCTCATCCCACGTTAATACTATTATCTCAGTTGACCCTTATTACGAAGCCATTTAATCTTTTTAAACTTTTTCCAATTAAGGGGAAATTTATTGTGGCCTATCCATCTACGCTACACACCTTTTGGGTTGCGGGAGCGAGACCCATGAAGACATGGTAAGAATGTGCAAACTCCACATGGACAGTGACCCAGGGCCAGGATGGAACCCAGGCCCTTGGCGCTGTGAGGCATCGTGCTAACCACTGTGCCACTGTGGTGCCCCGCCACTTAATAATTGAGGAAAATTGTTCCCTCATGGTGCAATGATACCTATTGATGTAGTAACTTTCATTGTTTTTCCACTGAAGCCTAATGCTGTGCAACTATTGCATTCTCACCAAAAGTGGCCCACTTGTGAAAGTCATATCCTCTGCCGGTGCACGGTAGGACAACTATCAGTAGCCTGCTTTAACTTAATTTAATTAACCATTCTTCATCTAAGTAGCCATTCTTCGTGTCCAAGCTTGGCCAGTGACTGGTGGCCAGCGTTTGAATCACGGCAACACTAAAGCCAAGCAAAATCCTTTCCTTGTCCAACACCAACACAAGTCACCGCATAAGAATAAAGAGTGGAAATCCTGGCTGATATTTGAATTGCTGCAGCACACCTACCACTACATAAGCTGAAATCAGCCAGTTCAACCCAGTTCAGATTCAACTTGGGATTTCTAGACTATCTGTGCTCACTTCTATCCTAGCCAGTGTTGATGTTCCCTGTAGAATAGTGAACTTGAATTACTTTGACTCTCCAATATCGACATTAGCTCCATTCATACAAAGACAAGTTAATTCAGTCAAAACATATCTAGCTCACTTTAATAATGAAGGCAATGTACATGATGCATTCTTTGGCACTGACTCAAGAATGAATTTGAGTCAAATGTTTACACAGCCTTAACCTGATACAGAAATCCAGCATTGCCAAAATTCCAGTAATGTTTTGCCTTTTTTTTTCAAGTATTTCCCTGGATAAAATCCCCCAACAATACTCCCACCACCAACTAAGGTTTGGACAAGGCAACATGTCCCAGTAATGTCATGTCAATGACTTGAAAGGATGGACATGTATATTGACTTTCCCTTCTTAGTTTCCACGGAGTCTCCCCAGACAGCTGCAGCTGTGGTTGATAAAGTCCCATTCAGAAATGCTCAATTCTTCTATGAACATAAGAACACAAGAAATATGAGCAGGAGTAAACCAAATCGAGCCTGCTCTGCCATTCAATATGATCATGGCTGATCTTCAACTTCAACTCCACTTCCCTACCTGCTCCCCACATCCCTTAATTCCTGAGAGACTAAAAAATCTGTCTATCCCAACCTTAAATATATTCAACAAATCCACAACCCTCTGGGGTAGAGAATTCTAAAGATTCACAGCCCTTTGAGTGAAGTAATTTCTGCTCATCTCAGTCCTAAATGACCAGCCCTTTGTCCTGAGACTGTGTCCCGGGGTTTTAGATCCCCAGACCAGTGGAAACAGTCTCTGAGAATCCACCCTCTCAAACCTCTTCAGAATTTTGGAGGTGTCAATGCCATCATCTCTCATTCTTCTAAACTGCAGAGAATATAAACCCAATTTTCTCAGCCTTTCATCATAGGACAACCCCTCACCCCAGAGACCAATTAAGTGAACATTTGCTGTACCACCTCCAAGGCAAGTATATCCTTTTTTAAATGTAGAGACAATAATTGCACACAGTGGTAGGAATTTTCTGGCCATTCCCGTCAGCTGGATCTTCTGCTCCCACTGACAGCAAACCCCACACACAGGTACCCGGCCGCCAGGGGTACAATGTGAAACCCATTGGCTGTGGCAGGGTCCCGCCGTTTGCCAACGGTAGGTCACCTCTGCAAAACACACCACGGGGAGGGGGCACAGAAAATCTAACACAGGGCTAAATCGCTGGCTTTTAAAGCAGACCAACGCAGGCCAGCAGCACGGTTCAATTCCAGTACCAGCCTCCCCGAACAGGCGCCGGAATGTGGCGACTAGGGGCCTTTCACAGTAACCTAATTTGAAGCCTACTTGTAACAATAAGCGATTTTCATTTCATTTCATTTCAAATCCCGCCCATTCCAGATGCGATCTCACTAAACTGTGTACAACTGTAGCAAGGCTTCTTTATTCTAGTATTCGATCCCCTTACAATAAGGGCCAACATGCCACTTGCCTTCCTAATTGCTGGCCAAGGCAGCGATGCACACATCCTATGAAGGAATAAACAAATATTTGCTTGATGCACTTGCATGCTAACTTTTTGTGTTCCTTGTACAAGCACATCCAAGTCACTTTGAACATCTATGCTTTCATACCTTTAAAAAAATATTCTACTTCTACATTCTTGCAGCCTAGGTGAATATCTACCCATTACCCTACCTTATACTCCATGTGCCATCTTGTTACCCATTCACTGAACCTGTCTATATCTGTTTTCAGCATCCCTTACCATCGCTCCTAGCTTGGTATCAGCAAATTATGGTGGTTAACTGGTTTAGAGTCATGGAGGTTTACAGCATGGAAACAGGCGCTTTGGCCCAGCTTGTCCATGCCACCCAGTTTTTAACCACTATGAGTCACAATTGCCCGCATTTGGCCCATATCCCTCTGTATCCATCTTACCCATATAACTGTCTAAATGCTTTTTAAAAGACAAAATTGTACCCGCTTCTTCTAGGCAGCTCGTTCCAGAAACTTGCCACCATCTGTGTGAAAAAATTGCCCCTCTGGACCCTTTTGTATCTCTCCCCTCTCACTTTAAACCTGTGCCCTCTAGTTTTAGACTCCTCTACCTTTGGGAAAAGATGTTGACTATTGACCTTATCCATGCCCCTCATCATTTTATAGACCTCTATAAGATCACCCCTATGCCTCCTATGCTCCAGAGAAAAAAGTCCCAGTCTATCCAGCCTCTCCTTATAACTCAAACCATCAAGTCCCGGTAGCATCCTCATAAATCCCTTCTGCACTCTTTCTAGTTTAATAATATCCTTTCTGTAATAGGGTGACCAGAACTATACATTTCAAGTGTGGCCTTACTAATGTCTTATACAACTTCAACAAGACATCCCAACTCCTGTATTCAATGTTCTGACCAATGAAACCAAGCTTGCTGAATGCCTTCTTCACCACCCTGTCCACCTGACTCCACTTTCAAGGAGCTATGAACCTGTACTCCTAGATCTCTTTGTTCTATAACTTTCCCCAATACCCTACCATTAACTGAGTAGGTTTTGCCCTGATTCGATCCACCAAAATGCATCACCTCACATTTATCTAAATTAAACTCCATCTGCCATTCACCGGCCCGCTGGTCCAATTGATCAAGATCCCGTTGCAATCCTAGTTAACCTTCTTCACTGTCCACTATGCCACCAATCCTGGTGTCATCTGCAAACTCACTAAACATGCCTCCTAAATTCTCATCCAAATCATTAATATAAATAACAAATACCTTCATATTTGTGTCATCTGCATTCATTACTTTTAACCTGCCTGGCTTCCTGTGCATTTGTATGTGGTTCCTGTCGATCCTTATTCCTTTATATAAAGTTGCATTTCTATCAAATCTGCCAATTCCAAAGTAATACAAAAAGTGGAGTTATTAGCCACAATCTTAACTTGGCATGAGTGACCAGCAGGTTAAGGATCAAGTTAGCTTGGTTTGCTGACATGAGCCTTCAACTTTTTTAACTCAGGCCTCATTTAATCATAATGAGGCAGACTCTCACTCGAAGTCGGCCAGCAGGTGCTGCAATAGGGTTCCCATAGGAACAGTTTCTTAACCCTTGACTAAATGGATTAGTGTGTGGGGAAGTGGTACCAGCAGGAACCACTGGGGAAAACAGGAGCAAGATTTCCTTGTGACCACAGAATTGCAATGCTGGTCCTCGAAACCCATAAGGAAATTTAGAAAAAGATATTTCCAGACCTCCTTGGTCTGTTCCACTAATTAGGACGATTCTTTAGATGAGGCTCTGTAATTGCAACATTAAGTTATAAAAGCATCAGGGTCTGAATTAGCACCCAACCTTTGAATCTTAATGAGGCCCTCACTTGCCTGAAGTGGGTGCCTCGCAATGCTGCCCAAACATGTTACCATGGCACATGGCACATTGCAGCATGAATCTGGTGACTCACTGATGATATTCGAACTGCTGCATACACCATTCTTGACATGTGCAGGGATTAAAATCAAACCTATTCAGTAAATTAGTTAACATTAAATCACTTTGCTATCTTTGTGAAATAGGAAATAATGAAGATATTGCATGTAACAATAGTTTTCAGTAAATGAGGGCGTTAAAAGAAATAGGTTTATGTCAGATGTCATTGTAGACCTGAGAACATTACCAGTCAGTTATACACCAAAGGCAGTGCTGCTGCAAAGCTGGTTGATTAAAAAGTGACTTTAGCATCCCCTGATGGTATAATGCATATATATTCTACTGATGTGTCAATGAGCTGTAAAAACCTGAGCGTCCTTTTTATTTGTTTGTGGGACGTGAGCATTACTATCAAGGGCAGCATTTGTTACCCATCCCTAATTGCCCTTGGGAAGGTGGTGGTGAGCTGTCTCTTGTACTGCTGTAGTCCATGTGGTGTAGGTACACCCGCAATGCTGTTAGGGAGGGACATGCAGGATTTTGACCCAGTGACAGTTATGGGACGGTGGTATAGTTCCAGATTTGGATGGTGAGTGAAATAAGCTACCGATATTCGCATGTGCCTGGTGTCCTTGTCCTTTTCGATGATAGACGTCCTGGGTGTAGGTGCTGTTGATGGAGGCTTGACGAGTTGCTGCACTGCACCTTGTATTTAGTACACACTGTTTGCCACTGTGTGCTGGTGATGGAGAAATGGAATGTTTATGGTGGTGGGTAGGGTGACAATCAAACAGGATGGTGACCCTGAGTGTTGTTGGAACTGCACTCACTCAGGCATCACACTGCTGATGATTCTTTGTTCTTTCATGGGGTGTGAGATTCGCTAACGAAGCCAGCATTTATTGCTTACCCCTAATTATCCTTGGGAAGGTAGTAATAAGGTGCCTTCTTGAATCACTGCACTCTGTGTAGGTACACCCACAATGCTGTTAGGAAGGCGGGTCCCAGGGTTTTGACACAGTGACAGTGAGGAACAGTGATATATTTCCAAGTCAGGAAAATGTGAAGCTTGGAGGGGATGTTGCAGATAGTTGTATTCCCATGCATCTGCTGTTCTTTGAAGTGGTAGAGGACTCGGGTTTGGAAGGTGCTGTCGAAGTGAGTTTCTGCAATGCATCTTATAGATGTGCGTCAGTGGTGGAGGTGGATAGAGTGCCAATCAAGTGGGCAATTTGGCCTGGATGGTTTATGAGATTCTTGAATCTTATTGGAGCTGCACTAATCCAGGCAAGTGGAGAGTATTCCATCACACTGGTGACTTGTGCCGGATGGTGGACAGACTTTTGGGGAGTTAGGAGGTGAGTTACTCACACAATTTCCAGTCGCTGACCTGCTCTTGTACCCACAGTATTTATATGTTTGGTGCAGTTAAGATTTTGATCAATGGTAACCCCCAGGATGTTGATGATGGGGAAATGCAGTGATGAAAATGCTGTTGAATGTCAAGGGGAGATGGTTAGATTCTCTCTTGTTGGAAAAGCCTGGCACTTGTGTGGTGTAAATGGTGCTTGCCATTTATCAGCTCAAGCCTGAATATTTGCCACGTCTTGCTGCGTACGGGTACAGACAACTTCATTATCTGGCGATTTGCAAATGGTCATGAACACTGTCCAGTCAACAGCAAAAATTCCCACTTCTTACCTTCTTATAGAGACTAAATAATTGATAAGATAGCTGAAGATGGTTGGGCCGAGGACACTCCTCTGAGGAACTCAGCAACATCAGCTGCGTCACAATTTGAAAAGCCTCTTTTTCTGACTTGGTCTTTCTTAGTGCCCGACAACTGTAGAATTCCATCATGTAATTTTTCTTTCTCGAACTTTTAACCCTATCCCTGACCTCATTACTCTCAACATCCTGTACACTGGGACTACAATTTAGGTTCCCATCCCCCTGCTGAATTAGTTTAAACCCCCCCGAAGGGCACTAGCAAATCTCCCCCCCCAGAATATTGGTACCCCTCTGGTTCAGGTGTAGACCATCCTGTTTCTAGAGGTCCCACCTATCCCAGAATGAGCCCCAATTATCCAGGAAACCAAAACCCTCCCTCCTGCACCATCCCTGTAGCCACGTGTTCAACTCCTCTCTCTCCTTATTTCTCACTTCGCTAGCACATGGCACGGGTAACAACCCAGAGATAACAACTCTGTTTGTTCTAGCTCTCAGCTTCCACCCTAGCTCCCTGAATTTCTGTCTCAAATCCCCATCTCTCTTCCTACCTATGTCGTTGGTACCTATGTGGACCACAACTTGGGGCTGCTCCCCCTCCCCCTTAAGGATCCCAAAAACACGATCAGAGACATCACGAACCCTGACACCTGGGAGGCAACACACCAACCGTGAGTCTCTTTCGTTCCCACAGAACCTCCTGTCTGTTCCTCTAACTATGGAGTCCCCAATGACAAGTGCTCTGTTCCTCTTCTCCCTTCCCTTCTGAGCAACAGGGACAGACTCTGTGCCAGAGACCTGTGCCCCATTGCTTACCCCTGGTAAGTCGTCCCCCCCAACAGTATCCAAAACGGTATACTTGTTATTGAGGGGAACAACCACAGGGGATCCCTGCACTGCCTGCCGGTTCCCTCTCCCTCCCCTGATGGTAACCCATCTACCCTCTTCTTTTACCTGAGGTGTGACTACCTCCCTATAACTCCTCTCAATAACCCCCTCCGCCTCTCGAATGATCTGAAGTTCATCCTGCTCCAGCTCCAGGTCCCTAACGCAGTTCTCGAGGAGCTGGAGTTGGGTGCACTTCCCGCAGATGTAGTCAGCAGGGACACTCGAGGTGACCCTTTCCTCCCACATTCTGCAGGAGGAACATTCAACTGCCCTAGCCTCCATTCCCACTGAACTAACTTCCCAACTACTGAAAACTAAAAAAAAAATAAACTTGTTAGTTTAGCAATCCGACAGACAGAACTTTTTTTTGGTTAGAGGAGGAGGATGGGTGGGAGACACTACGTAAGTAGTGTTTCGGGTAAAGCTGTCACTCGAGAACAGCCCCTTCACAAACCACCTTCAACTTACGCTGACCGCACTGCACATATGCAAATCTCACCGGAACAGCCAATCAGAAGCTCTGCTCTGCTGCCCTCTGTTAAAAGGAATGAATAGAGAGAGGGGCCGATAGCAGAAACAATAGGGGCAATATGATTGTATGTTAGTTTGTGGGTGATAGTCTGCCCCAAGCATGTGCTGGGGCCCAGTTTACTTGCTTTCTATAGAAGTAACCAGTTGATCTTCTTTGGCATTGCACAAAGAGGCAATGCCTAGCATAGTCAGCCTGCGGAGCAGAATTAGAGGCCAGCGGGTAACTGGACAAGGTCCACAGATGTAAAATAAGGCGTATTATAAAGTCATAGGTTCTGCCCATACTTTTATAAATTTATTAAAAATTACCATTCTGGACATCCGGTGGAGGCCATGGAGTGAGTGGTCGCAGCTCCCGCTCAAGGCGGATTTTGTGGACCTTTCCCTGTTCATAGGGTGGAAGTTTGGATGATAAAAGGTGCAGGAGTGATCGGAAAAAGTGAGACTCCACTGGTGCGGCTGGTGCGTGGATCCACGGACCAGAAGTGGGTCGAGAAGAAGGGAGCTGGTGGACCAAGAGAATCTTCCTGTGCCGCAGGTCAAGATGGCGGAGGGTAAAGTGACTACCCTGCCTGCCCAGTGGTCAACTGAGCAGCTGGTGGACTTCTTAAATGAAAAGTTCAGCCATCAGAAGAGGGAAACCCATGAGGGCCTAACCTGGGGGTAGAGTCGCTGAAAGCAGGGACTGTGTGCGTGGAGCGGAGGCTGGAATCCTGGGGCCAGGTGATTCAGAAAGTGGAAGCGATGGTGGGGGAGCAGGAGGAACAGCTCACCTTGTTGGTGGACGAGATGGGAGTGATGCGGGAGATCCAAACACGGCTGAAGGAGAAGGTGGAGGATTTGGAGAACCGCTTCAGAAGACTAAACCTGTGGATCATGGCGTTGCACGAGGGCATTGAAGGAGCGGACGCCAGCACGTATGTGGTCAAGGTGATGGATCTTCGACCAGCCCCTGGAGGTTGACCCAGTGCACAGGGTGTTGATGAGGAGGCTGCAGGCAGGTGAGCCGCCGAGGGCGATGGTGGTACAGCTGCACCATTTCCTGGACAAGGAAAAGATTGAGGGTGGAGGGGCTGGGGACCCCCATTGTGTTGACAGAGGTGATGGAGAGTATGGGGGCGATGCAGGCAGGCAAGGCCCCAGATGGAATTTTATAAGAGGTTTGGGGGGACTTGGGGCTTCTGCTTGTGAGGGCAAATAACAAGGCTGGGGAGAGCGGGGAGCTCTCCCCTAGACTATCGCAGACGTCTATTTCCTTGATACTCAAAAAAGATAAGGATCCAGAGCAGTGCAGGTCTTACCGTCCAATATCGTTGCTAAGTGTGAACGCCAAACTGCTGGCGAAGGTGCTGCTTCGCGAATCGAGGATTGTGTCCCAGGGTGATAGCTGAGGGTCAGACTGGGTTTGTGAAGGGGAGTCAGTTGTCGACAAATGTAAGGAGATTATTCAACGTAATTACGATGCCCCCGGAGGGTCAGGAAGTGGAGGTGGCATACAGTCATAGATGTTTACAGCATAGAAACAGGCCCTTCGATCCAGCTTGTCCATGTCGCCCAGTCACTATCACTAAGCTAGTCCCACTTGCCCGCATTTGGCCCATATCCCTCTATACCCACCCTTCCCATGTAACTGTCTAACTGTTTTATAAAGGGAAAAAAATTGTACCTGACTGTACCACTGCCTCTGGCAGCCGTTCCAGATGCTCACCACCCTCTGTGTGAACAAATTTCCCCTCTGGTCTCTTCTGTATCTCTTCCCTCTCACCTTAAACCTATGCCCTCTAGTTCTAGACTCCCCGACCTTTGGGAAACGATTTTGACCATCTACCTTATCTATGCTCCTCATTATTTTATAGACCTCAAAAAGATCACCCCAAGCCTCTACGTTCCAGGGAAAAAAGTCCCAGCCTATCCAGCCTCTCCTTATAACTCAGACCATCAAGTCCTGGTAGCATCCTCGTAAATCTCTTCTGCACTCTTTCTAGTTTAGAAATATCCTTCCTATAATAGGGTGACCAGAACTGAACACTGTATTCCATGTGTGGTCTTACCAATATCTTTTACAACTTCAACAAGACGTCCCAACTCCTGTATTCAATATTCTGACCAATAAAACCTAGCATGCTGAATGCCTTCTTCACCCTGCCCACCTGTGACTCCACCAATGCAGAGAAGGCTTTCAACTGGGTGGAGTGTGAATATCTGTGGGAGGTGTTGGGATGGTTTGGGTTTGGGCAGGGGTTTGTAGATTGGTTCCGGTTGCTATATAAGGCGCAGGTAGCAAGCATGTGGACGAACCAGGTGAGCCACGGATATTTTGGGTTGTACCGTAGGACATGGCAGAGGTGCTCATTCGCCCCGTTGCTTTTTGCCTTCGCAATAGAACCATTGGCAAAGGCACTGAGAGTGTTGAGGGGTTGGAAAGGGATTTGGGGAAGTGGGGCGTCGAGCACAGGGTTTCGCTGTACGTGGACGACCTGCTGCTATATAGTTCAGACCCACTGGGGGGCATCGGCAGAATTATCGGGGTTATGCAGGGTTTTGGCCGGTTTTCTGGATACAAGCTGAACATGGCAAACAGTGAGGCGTTCCCGATTGAGACCAGGGGCAGGAGAGGAGGTTGGGGGAGCTGCTGTTCAAGGTGGTGGGTGCGAGTTTCAGGTACTTGGGTATCGAGGTGACGTGGGATTGGCACAGCTTCACAAGCTGAATTGGCTCAGTTGGTGGAGCAGATGGAGGGGGATTTTAAGAGTACAATGTCGCTGGCAGGATGGGTGCAGAAAGTGAAGATGACGGTGCTGCCAATGCTCTTGTTTGTATTTCAGAACCTCTTGATCTTTGCGCCAAAGTCTTTTTTAAAAAAGGTCAACACATTGATTTTGGGGTTTGTGTGGGCAGGGAAGACTCCGCAGGTCAAGGGGCTGTTTTTGGAACAGAGACGTTGCCGCCTATATGAATTAATACTGGGCGGCTAACATTGTTATGGTTAGGAAATGGGTAGTAGGGGAGGGATCAGTATGGGGACGGATGGAGGCGGCTTCTTGCAGGAGAACGGGTTTAGGGGCATTTTTGACAACGCCTCTGCCGATCTCGGGGGCCGGTACTCCGTGAGCCCAGTGATGGTGTCGGCCTTGAGACTATGGGGGCAGTGGAGGCTGCATCTGAGATTGGAGGATGCCTCATTGTGGCCACCAATTTGTGATGACCATAGGTTTTCACCGGGGGGGCTGGATGCACGGTTCCGGGGATGGCGGGGTTTGAGCACTTTGGGGATCTGTTTGTACGCGGCAGCTTTGCGAGCTTGGAGAATCTGGAGGAGGAATATGAGCTGCCCAGCAGGAATGGGTTTAGATACTTTCAGATCCGGGACTTTGTGAGGAGGCAGGTGACGTCCTTTCCTGGTTCCCGTCCCTGAAGCTGCAGGAAAAGGTGCTGTCAAGGGAAGGGATAGGGGAGGGGAAGGTGTCCAAGGTTTATAAGGGACTGATAGACTGGGAGGGAGCCCTGTGAGGAGATGTTAAGTGGAAATGGAAGGGGGAGCTGTACTGGCAGAGGTTTGTGTGTGTAAGGTCCAAGGTTTTGGGGTGGTAAAGGTGGTCCAGAGCCCAGAGGTAGCGATATTTGGGGTGTCAGAAGACCTGGAAGTCCAGGGGGCAAGAGAGGCCGATATCTTGGGCTTTGCCTCCCCGATAGCCCGGAGATGGATTTTGCTTGGGTGGGGGTCTCGGAGCTGCCGAAACCTGGGGGGTGTGGGTGTGACCTAGCGGAATTCCTGGGGTTGGAAAAGATCAAGTTCGTCTTGAGATGGTTGGTTGATGGGTTTGCTCGGAAGTGGAAACTTATTTAAGGTGGGCAGCACGGTAGCACAGTGGTTAGCATTGTGTCTTCACAGCGCCAGGGTCCCAGGTTCGATTCCCAGCTTGGGTCACTGTCTGTGAGGAGTCTGCACGTTCTCCCCGTGTCTGTGTGAGTTTCCTCCAGGTGCTCCGGTTTCCTCCCACAAGTCCTGAAAGGCGTGCTGTTAGGTGAATTGAACATTCTGAATTCTCCCTCCATATACCCGAACAGGCGGCGGAATGTGGCGACTAGGGGCTTTTTGCAGTAACTTCATTGCAGTGTTAATGTAAGCCTACTTGTAACGATAAAAATTATAAAAAGGTTATAAAATAAAGGATTGATGTGTCAGCAGAGGGGAGGGGGCCGGGAAAACGGGGTTAAAATGGGAAAGGCGGGAAGGGCAGGGGTGGGTGCGGGTGTTGGTTATTTATTATGCTGTACAAATTTGCTTTTGCTCTTATTTGTGTGTTTTTTGTTTATACAAATACCTTAATAAAATATATTTTTTCGACTTCCGTTGACGGCGGGCGGGAGGCAGCCGCGCATTGGAGGGCTCCCGTTCGGGAACGGCATTTTCGGGGCTTTAAGCCCGGTCCCAGGGTCCACGGAGGCGGCAAAAGCAGGGAGGAGGCATAGAGGAGGCATAGTTAAGGCGCAGTAGAGGAAAATGTCGAGGGTGAGCAAAGAAACGGCCGTAAAAAAAACAGCTGAAGGTCTGTCGGGGAGTGGAAAGGTCACCGTGGGGTCATCAAGGAAAATGGAGGCTGGAGCACAAGGGGAGGCCGCATTGCTTACAGCTGAAGAAATAACTAATGTAATGGCTGCCAATTCGAAAGGCAGTTTACAAAATACATGGAGACAGTGAGGAAGGAGATGAGGGAGGTTTTGAGTGTCCTGTTGGAGGCGATTTCCCCGGTGACGACAGCGGTGGCGAGCGCAGTGGCGGAGGTGCGGGAGCAAGGGGAGGCGCTGAAGGAAGCGGAGGAGACATTATTGCAGCACAGTGATCAACTTACCTCGATGTGGAAGGAGATGCAGAAGGTGATGGAGATTAACAAGGATCTGCGAGGAAAAATGGAAGACCTGGAAAACAGATCCAGGCGACAGAATTTGAGGATTGTGGGGCTGCCCGAAGGAGTTGAAGGGCCGAGGCCGACTGAGTATTTTGCCGCGCTGCTGGCGAAACTATTGGGGGAGGGGGAGGATCCCTCCCGATATGAACTGGATCGGGCTCATCGGTCGTGGAGGCCTGTACCAAAGGCGAGTGAGCCGCCAAGGGTAGTGACTCTGTGCTTCCGTGGGTACAGTGTGAAGGAGAAGGTCCTGTGCTGGGCCAAGCAGAAGCGGGTGGTGCAGTGGGCTGGAGCTGATATACGTGTAGACCAGGACTTTATGGTGGAGCTGACGAGGAGGCGGGCTGCTTTCAACCGGGTGAAGAGGGCACTGTACATTAGCACGGTGCAGTGCGGCATTGTATATCCAGCGAAGCTGAGGGTGACTTACAAGCTCAAGAACTTTTATTTTGGAACGGCGCAAGCAGCGGAGGAGTTTGTGAAGGCAGAAGGACTGTGGCAGAACTGAGAAATTGAGAAATGGCCATGTGCCGATGTAACATCATGACTGTATTTTCTTTTTTGTTTCACTGCGTGCAGGTGTATGGGCTAAAGGAGCCAATGTTGTACATATTTGGACAAGGGAAGTGATGGGACTTTCACTCGAAGTGAGGGCTCTTTGGGGTGTAGATGGATATGTGGGGTTTGTGTGCTAAAAGGGGATTTTTGGGCTTTCCTTGGGTCGGGCAAGGGGGAAAGGGACCCGGGCGGGGGCCTCCACGCTGGCCAGTTTAAACCGGCCAGTGAACGGGAGTGATGTGGGGGGAGGGGCTGCGGCCATCGGAGCCTGGCAGAACAGGGTCCGAGGGGTCAAGCCGAGGTGGAAAGTTGCGGGGAAGGAACCGAGGTTGGGGGGAGGAGGTTTACCAGAGGCAGTGAACGGGAGGAGTTGGGGGGGGGGGGGTTGGTTTGCAACTCTTGGGTATCATGTATGGTACTCTTTCAGAGGTTGGATGGCATTGAGTGTGTGTGTGTGTGTGTGTGTGTGTGTGGGGGGTGGGGGGGGGGGGGTGGGGGGGCAGTGGTCTCCACAGGTTAATGGTGACCATGGGCGGTCCCGGACTCCTTTTTCTTTTTCTCCTTTGTTTTTTGTTTCCACCATGGGAGGGTTTGTTTTATTGGATGCATATATTGACATGTGGGCCGTTGTTTGGGGGTGGTGGGAGGATGGGATAGTTATTATTGTTAAGGGGATTGATTTTGTATTTGTTACCGTTTATTGTCTGTGGGTGGAGTGTAAATTTTGAAGGAAAACGTGAAAATGGAGAATAAAAACATTTAAAAAAAATTTTTTTTTCTCAAAACCCCATTCCACATGTAGAGGCAGAGAACATAGCTAAAGTATTAACTAAGTCCTTTGCATCTGTCTTCAAATAAAGTACGAAATGTAAAGGTTACATTGAAAGAAGAGAGAAATTATGGGCAGGATGTGAATAGATGGAAAAGATGTACTGAAAGTTGGTAAGTCTCCTGATTCAGGAATGCGTCCTAGGTTGCTGATAACAGTCAGAAGTACGAGAGGCTTTTGATACAATCTTTCAATTGTCAGGATAGGGAGATGTTAGGAAAGTGGATCGAAAATGTAGTGCGCAATTTAGGCGTTAACAGACTGAGGGTAAAACTGCTAGCACCGAGTCAGAGGTGTACGCCCACACGTGGCCTGATTTACATTGTCCAATTCAGACTTAAACTCGTTATTAGGAATAAACAGGATATCCCTCTTCAGCCAGGGTGATTCACTGAAGATCCATTGTCCTCTGCGACACTCTGATCTGACCAGCCATTTGCCCATTTCAAAGTCCGATTGCCTCTTCTGTCTGTAACTTGGAGATTATTTACATACACATCGCACAGTCCTGTTCCTTTGTGTAAACAGGAGTGAGCAATCAAAAACCTAGGTAACCATGATGAGTTCAAGTCTGGCTCTGGCCACCCCTGGACATAACAATTGTTTGGGCGGCTGGGCAGAGCTCAGAGAGAGAAAAGTTATCCTGTTCAAACAAGTGGAAGCAGAAGGATTTGGAAAGCCACCGGGAGAGATAATGAAAAGCTGCCACAGAGACGGGTTTTTGAAACTGGGTTTGAAGGAGTTGCTGCCAAAGAGACAGGTTTTTGAAAAAGGGTTTGAAGGAGTTGTACTAACAACAGGAATGTGTTCTGTAAATGTAAATATCATTTTTGCCTGCCTGCATAAGTGGAGTTGAGAGCTGTATGTTAATTTTAAGTGCAGTTTAACGGGAAATTGTGTATTCTGGTTAAGAGATACATGTAAGCTGTTCTTGTTAAATTTCAAGTTTAAAAGTTTAAACATTGTTCTTGTTTTGTTATAATAAAGTTTTGTTTGTAAAAAATAACCAAGCCCTATTTCTCATGCAATCATTCTTGGAGTGAATAGATCTTTCCGCACAGCCGTCAAAATGAAAACACGCTGCTGTTCTGGTCCAGTATCTTAGTCACTGTGGGGATTTGGTCTGGTGTCCGTAACACAATCCTCATTGGACACAGGCATAATGTTAGAAGGCTGAAGTATTGCTAATGTAATATCAATTATTCAAGAAAGGGGAGAGGAATAAATTAGGTTACTATGGGCCAGCCAGCCCTACATCAGTGGTAGGGAAGTTATTATCAGGGACAAAATAAACTTTACTTTGGAAAGGAGTCAGCACAGACATAAAAGAAAATCCTGTCTGTTTGATGAGGTAACAAAGAAGGTTGACCAAGTATGGACTTTTGGAAGTCATTCGACAAAGTGCCACACAGGAGGCTTGTTGAAAAAATGGAAACGCACGGAATTAATGGGAAACTGTTGGTGGATACAAAATTTGCTCAGTGACAGGAAGCAAAGGATGGTCGTTGGATGGTTTGCCATGGTGTTGACAAAGTATCAGAAAAAGAAAGTGATCATACTAGAACATTTGAATATTCAGCCTCTTTAACAAAAATTGTAATAGCGCAGCTGTATTAAAATCACTTTGTTCACCTATACAGATGCTCCACACTGTCGTGTCATGGGGCCTTGCTCCGCAAACCCCCGCGCACACTCGGTGCTACATCCACGTGGAGTTTGAGAATGGCAGCGCTAGATCTCTCCCACCTCCCAGACTGCCGTGCAGTAAAGATGCGCCACTGCAGGCACAGCCCCCTCCCCTCCCCCCACCCCCCCCCCCCCCCCCCCAACATCAAAGCTCAGGCCTGTCGTGTCTGACAGTATTCTCTGGTGACGAGAATGCCAAGGACTAAAAATGCATTGAGAGCCTGTCCACCTCGTACATAAGTGGAGAAAAACAACAGGATACCTGACCTCAGAGAAGGCAGCAGCAGCTGAGATGGGTCATTCAGAGTCTCCGAACCCCATGATGAGCTGTTCAGTGGCACGTCGCGATCAGCAATCTGTCAGGCAGGAGTCAGGCATAGCGCTGAGGGTGCAAGGAGCATCGTGCAGTCCTTGCTACAAGTCATAATAATAATAATCTTTTTATTGTCACAAGTAGGCTTACATTAACACCGCAATGAAGTTACTGTGAAAAGCCCCTAGTCGCCACATTCGGCGCCTGTTCGGGTACACCGAGGGAGAATTCAGAATTCTCAGAAAAGTCATTATTATTCTCCTGCAGCTTCCGGCCAATCACTTTAGCACCCTGTCCATGAATGTTGCCACTATCACAATGACCTACCGGAGACACCACAGTCGGGAGTGGATGCCAGACCCGATGGTGGGAGAGCTCTTCACACTCTAGTCCTGGTCATCACCAAGCCGAGAGTCAATGAGAGCGTCCCTAGATCTGCACCCCCTGCAGGCCCTGGCCATCGGCCAAAGTCCTTTCTTCTCCTCCTCCCTGGGTTGCCCCTTGCCTCCCTTCTCGATATCCTCCTCCTCCGAGGGGTTGTGATGCTCCTCTCTATCCTCTTCATCCAGCTGTTCTCCCCACTGCAGTGGCAGGTGGTACAGATTGCAGCAGACCACTACAATGCGGGTCACCCTCGGGGACTGTATTGCGGGGCTCCAACTGATTGTCCAGGCATCAGAACCGTGTCAATAGCAGTCCAATCACCCGTTTGATCAGTCCACGCATTGATGCCTGAGCCTCGTTATAGCGAGTCTCAATGGGTGTTTGGGGCCTCAGCACTGGCGTCATCGCTAACTTCCGGAGTGGGTCCACTTTGTCCTGGGAGAGATGTCCCTCCAGCCGCTGCTCTCCCTCAAAATCGGCTGGGATCTGGGATCACCCAAAAATGTAACTATCATGGTGCTCCCCGGGAAACGAGCACACATCTTCATGATGTTCATCGCGTGGTCACAAACGATCTGGACATTGAGGGAGTGGTATCCCTTGCGGCACAAATGTTGCCCTGCAGCTATGGGGTACACAGAGCAACATGGGTGCAGTTGATGACACCCTGCACCTGGGGTATGCCTGCTATGCGGGCAAAGCCCATTGCCCCGGCTCACCTGGTCCTGATCCAAGTTGATGTCCATGTGTGCCTTTGCAAATAGCACGTCTGTGACCTCCCTTATGCACTTGCGCACCCACCCACCCATGCGCATCCCCCGTTGTGAACGCCTTTCCATTAAGCCTCACTCCCTCGCCTAATGCACAATAGCCACTTCCCCACAGTTGTCCCTCTCAATTCCACCTGAATGCTGCTAACTGTGATGTGCCACACAGCTCATCCATGCAGCCCTGAAAGGAGCTGCTGGTATAGACATTAAGAATGGCAGTTAATTTCAGGGCCACAGGAAATAGGTGACCTTCCAGTCCATGTGATGCCAGCCCTTGCATCGCCTGGCACACGTGGTGCACCATCCTCCAGGACAGACTCAATCTTCTCCAGCACTGGACCTCTGACATCTGGAGGTAGACAGTTCGAAGCGGAACACTTGTGGCCTGTAGTGTCTACTCCGAGGCTCTGCCATCTGTGGCCCTGCTCCTGGCAGGTCAACTGGCCATCCCTCACCCTCCTCTGCACGTGCTGTTTCTGGACACATGCAGTGGCATGTCAATGTCGCTGCTACTGGTCGGGTACAATCAAAATAATTGTCAGAACTGACTCTATGATTCTGTCATTCTGTGACTCTGTGATTCTCCAGAATCAAAAACTGAAAGGAAGAGAAGATCAAAGTGAGATTGACAATGCCCTGAACCACAGCCCTCTCAGGATCAGGAACACCCACCCATGCGCATCCCCCGTTGTGAACGCCTTTCCATTAAGCCTCACTCCCTTGCCTAATGCACAATAGCCACTTCCCCACAGTTGTCCCTCTCAATTCCACCTGAATGAAGCACTTTAACACTTGAGCCCCAGTGGGCTGCATAACTCTCCCCAAAGGGTGAGGAGTGAGGGTGGTTGAGTGAATTCAATAGACTTTCATTCCAACCTCAGAGGGGAACCAGATCCTGCCCTACCTCCCGACATCCATTGAACGGGGTGACTGATGAGCAAATTTGCCATAATGCCTTGCATTGGGGGGCCACATCTGTGTCACCTCACTTCTGTAAATGTGAATATCAGTTCAATACTTGGTGCTTCCAATTATTATGATCAACATAAATAGCCAAGTCAGCTAAATCAAATAAACTGAGGACCAAATTAAAGGAACAGTCCCTTGAAGGCAAAATGCCTTAAACAAAAAGTGAATCACAAATGAGACTTAAAGGCCAAGTTCTGACGCTGGTGTGAAAAGTGGCGCGAGCCACTCCATCGACAATGATCCTCAACTGGTAGCTATCCACCCCTTCCTAGGCGGCTAGTACGGTGCTGGGGCGGTGTCTGCAGCTCCGGTGCCCGAAAGCCGGCGCGCTACGTCCGGCGCGAGTCTGCGCATGCGCGCCACGGCCGGCATGAGTTCGTACATGCACGTGGGTTCCCGTCTCCGCGCCGGCCCCTGGGCAATATGGCAGAGCCCTACAGGGACCCGGCACAGAGGAACATAGGCCACCACGGAACTGGCCCACCCGCCGATTGGTGGGCCCCGATCGTGGGCCAGGCCACCGTGGAGGGACCTCCGGGGTCGGAAACCACTGCCTCCCCACCAGGACGGCTCCCGCAGTCAGAACTCCAAGGTCCCACCAGGTGGGACCATACGTAACCCACACAGGCGGGACTCGGCCGAACTCGGCCCGTTGGGGCCTGGAGAATCGCAGGGGGAGGGCGCTTTCAACGGCCCTCGACCGCGCGGTGACGATCCCACAGGCGCCAGAAAATCAGCGCCGGAGAATCGGCGAGCCGACGTCGGGGCGGCGTGGCGCAGTTCTCGTGCCCCCCCCCTCCCCCCACCACCACCACCGCCCCCGGCGATTCTCCGACCTGGCGAGGGGTCGGAGAATCCTGGCCAAAAAATCCAAACCAAATGTGATTAGAGGGGTTAATAAGGCAGCCCTTGCGGCATCTAGTGGGCACAGAAGGTCTTGAGGGGGCTAGTGGACACCAATCAAAGTGGAGAATGTGGGAATCAATCCCACTACTTCTCGCATGTAAACATTGGGTCCCAATCAGTGGCACACTCATGCATTGCAATGCTGCCGAAATTTACTCATCAAGGCAGGGTCACGGATCTGATTAGGCAACTTGTGGCAGGCGAGGCACACCTGAAGCATATGAAGACTGCAATTAGCATGTCAACCTTAAAGGGCACCCTCATTTCCCCAGCGTTATTGGGCCACACTGGTTAAATGAGCCTTCCAAATTGATCAGCCTGTCACCCAGATACTCATCACTGCCAGCCTGTCCTCCGTAACCAGTGCCTTGAACTTCCATACTGCTCTTTCCTTCTGGCTTCACAGTGGTGCCTGAGTGTAGTGGTTCATTCTCACTGCAGTCGTCCTCCCCCTTGTGTAAAGGTCTTCACACCTCATGGGAGTGGAAAACCGCTTTGTCAGAATCCTCAACTTGGCTCTTGCAGTCTGGCCTCTCATGGGACTCCACCAAAGACCATCACAGTCAGCCCCAGTGCTGAGCCTGTGGATTCACCCGCCCCCCCCCCCACCCACTTTCCAACTGTCACCCTGGAAGGGCAATCCCTCAGCGGTTATATCGTCACAAGCCCAGCAAGGAGGACATGGGAAGCACTGCCTGCAAACCAGCCGCCAGACCCCTTTAAACCTGGAGGCTCACAGATGAAGGGTCGCTAAGACCTGTGAATGACCATATCACCCCGAGATTATAGATTGTAGAATTTACAATGCAGAAGGAGGCCATTCAGCCCATCGAGTCTGCACCGGCTCTTGGAAAGAGCACCCTACCCAAGCCCACACCTCCACCCTATCCCCATAACCCAGTAACCCCACCTAACACTAAGGGCAATTTATCATGGCCAATCCACCTAACCTGCACATCTTTGGACTGTGGGAGGAAACCGGAGTACCCGGAGGAAACCCACGCACACACGGGGAGAACGTGCAGACTCCACACAGACAGTGACCCAAGCCGGGATTTGAACCTGGGACCCTGGAGCTGTGAAGCATTTGTGTTGAATCCTCCCCAACACCCTTGGCTCCGAGTTGAACTTAACTGGGTCCCCCGCGTATTCTTCGCTGTTCCCTCCATGGCTGGCATCCTGGAGGGTGATGATGACCTGAGTGCTCACCCCTCATATCCCCTTTGCAAGTGAGGTCGCCAGGTTCTCGTTTTAATACAGCTTTTGTAAATCACCCTCGGGCATGACATCATACCAGTAACCGATGAATATTCATTGAGGGGGCAGGGAGTATCTGTGGGAGGGATCACTAATAATATTATAATACATTAAAATTAGTTTCCCAGCCTTCCATGGTGTTTTTCTCGTTCCTCCACCGGTCAGGGGCCTGAAGATCACAAATCGCCATCTCACCGGCAAGAATTGCATTTTTCAAGCAGCCGAATTTTCCGCCATGTCACTGAGCTCGCTGATAGCTCGTGTGGGCTCAACATTGCCCCCAAAGAAGCAAAAGGTGTGTCTAGAGCAAACATACAGCTGTCTGAAATCAAAAATAAGAAAACAAAATGAAACTTGCAAAACAAACAAAATGAAGGAACAGAGTTTATGGTCTGAAATTGTGGAACTCAGTGCTGAGGCAGGAAAGCTGGAAAGTGCCTGATTTAAAGGTGTTGTGCTATTCCTTAAGCTTATGTTGACCTGGCATTTGGAAACATAATGGTGTAATGAACTCCAATTGGCTTTATTGGTTGGCCAATTGGAGTATGAGCTCCCTCAATGATAGCTCATTGAGGGGGCCCATATAATCACCTGTGTAGACTTTGTGAGCCAGTCTTAAGTTGACTGGACTGCTAGCAGCACTGTTTGTAGCTGCTTCTGTAATATCGTTATTGTAAATAAATATTGGTGTGGTGACGGAACTCCTGCCTCCCGTGGATTACTACAAATGGGTTGGATGTTCTGGATTGGGAGATGTTCTCCTGCTGAAATTTAATCTCTTCAGGTTTGTGCTGGTGCTAGGAATGGCAGCCAGAAGCAATTCTATGCAACTGTATGCATGGTGGGAACGTCAGGGATTCCATTCTGAACCCATCTATTGGGCTGCTATTTTGAGCTACAATTGACAGCTCCTGACCGCATTAAAAGAAGTTAAGTGCTTTCTGCTGAGAAAAAGAAGTGAAATAACTTAATTCATAGATGTTTATAAACATGAGGTTAGGTTCGAAGCAGGGTACTTGAGATGCGTTCAAACAGGAAGGGAAATGAAAAATAACCAATTCAGACACCTGGCTCTCTGAAGGCTCTACCCTATCAACTGCAGCCCCCCTATCACCCTGTGAGGTTCTAGGAGATGGCTCAGTGCCCAGGTTCTCAATCCCATTGCCGCCTTGGCTCTGGGCCCCTAGGTGCGGAGCCATGGTGATGGTGTGCAGCTCAGAGCACATGTATATGATTGCTTCTGCTATGCAGTGAGTTCACCCCTCCAGGTCAGTCACCAGTCTGTCTATGGATGAAGATTGGTGCTCTGAAGTGTGGGCGATTGCAGTGCACATGGACTGGATGGTTACCTCCACAGCCCACTCAACCCCTCTGATAGACACACCATATTCACACCAAACCTCCACGCACCTCACACCTGGTGGAAACAGCCGGGACGAGGGCTCAGAGGAAATCTTTACCGAAATGCATAGCATTCTCTCCCTACTCCCTTCTCTCCGTCATCTGTGGAGGTCGACATGTTAGAACAATTCAGCTGCTCAATATTCAGATCGTATCATTATGTAGGTGATCAGAATACATGTTATGTGTATTTCCTGCCCAAAGCACTTATTTCTAAGCCTCAGCAGAATTTCAAACATTATTCTGATTAATAAAACTTTCTTCAGCCAAGGTGACAAACTTGCCGAAATCAAAAACTTCCTTCTTGCTTTCAATCGTAAGTAAATTGGAGGAGGCCTGACACTGTCCCGTGACCTTAAGTTAGTGACCGTGACCTCCTTTTCAGTCACGGCAGCAGAGAGGAATCCTACCATTGACTGTAGGTGGGATCTTCTGCTGCTGTCAACGAGGTTTCCCACTGTTTGCACCCACTGCCACCGAGGAACCCGTGGTTGCCGTCGGCAGTACCGGAAGATCCCACCGGCGGGAATGGCCAGAAATTTCTCACCATGGAATGGGATAAACAAAATGAGGGAGGAAATACTTAGGACAGGATTTTCTGCCCCTCCCCCCACCGCAGCGGATTTTACCTCAGCAGATGCAGTGACCCATTGGGCGTCAGCAGGCTCTTTCTGTCCCACTGAAGTTTACAGCGTTTTGATTGGCTCGCCCCCCCTCACCCTCCCCCCCCCCCCCCCCCCCCCCCCCCCCCCACAGATTGCCCCCGGACCCTTCCACGCTGAGGTCCTGCCAAGTAAGACCATGTTAGAACCGCGCAGGCGGGACTTGGGTTTTTTGGTACGGCCGCTCGGCCCATCCCGGGCGGAGAATCACCGCGGGGGGGGGGGGGGGGGGGGGGGGCGGGGTGGTGGTGGGGGGGGGGTGCCCGTAGAGTGGCCCGGGGGGGGGGGGGGGTGCCCATAGAGTGGCCCGGGGGGGGGGGGGGGGGGTGCCCATAGAGTGGCCCACGTCCCGGCGTCAGGGCGTGATTCACGCCGGTCGCAGCGATTCTCCGGCCCGGCCCCGGGGTGAGAGAATCAAGCCCGGTGTTCCGTGTGGCAGTGATCATCAAAGTCGGGGGCGCGACCCGCGGGTGGGTCGTGGGCTTGTGTTGGGAGGGTCGCGGAGCCGTCCGTCGTGGCGCTCCCGATTGCACAAATTCACAGGCAACAGCCGCAGCAGCCGGCCTTTAACAACGCTGGCTGCGAGCGGCCTTTTTACCATATAAAAAAAATACGACCGCACTGCGCATGCATGCCCGATCATCAGTGCGCATGCGCAGAGTTTTTTTTATATGGTAAAAAGGCCGCTCGCAGCCAGCGTTGTTAAATGCCAGCTGCTGCTCGCTCTGCCCGGTTTGGAAGTACTCAGTTCTTCTGAACGAAGCTAAGGCCAAGTATCCCCCCCCTGACGACTGGCACCATCGGACCCACCCACAGAGATCCAACGCCATGGCCTCCACCTCGGAACTCACCTGTATCTACAGCGCTCTCATCCTGCACGACGACGAGGTCACCATCACCAAAGTCAAACTCAATACCCCTGATTAAAACAGCTTGTGTGATGGGAAGAGAAATGAGTTAGGACACTAAAAGGTTTGTTTCTTGGGGGTCGCTTTGCTGGATTGTAGGAGCTGGGAACGAAGTATGGGCTGGAGTAGGCGGAAATATTTAGATACATGCAGATTCAAGACTTTGCCAGAAAGGAGATACAGAGCTTCCTGGTAGAGCCGGCTTCCGCATTGCCGGAGGAGGTGCTGACGACAGGGGGACTGGAGAAGGGGGTAGAATCGGAAGTTTACGGGGCTATTTTGGAGGAGGAGAAGGCGCCGCTGGATGGGATCAGGGCAAAGTGGAAGAAAGAGTTGGGTGAGGGTATGAAGAAGGGGTTCTGGTGTGAGGTGCTCCGGAGGGTGAATGCCTCCACCTCGTGTGTGAGGTTGGGGCTGATACAGCTGAAGATGGTGTATGGAGCGCACCTTACAAGAGCGAGGATGAGCCGGCTCTTTGAGGGGGTAGAAAATGTGTGTGAACATTGCAGGGGAGACCCCGCACGCCACGTTCATATATTTTGGTCCTGTCCAAAGTTGGCAGATTACTGGAAGGAGGTTTTTAGGGTAATCTCTAAAGTGGTGCACGGGAAACTGGACCCGGGCCCTTGGGAGGCCATACTCGGGATGTTGGATCAACCGGGGTTGGAAGCGGGTGCGGAGGCAGATGTTGTAGCCTTTGTCTCGTTGATCGCCTGAAAGTGGACCTTGTTAGGGTGGAGATCAACCTCTCCACCCTGTGCCCTGGCGTGGCGTGGGGACCTGCTGGAATACTTGATGCTTGAGAAGGTCAAATTTGAACTGAGGGGAAAGTTGGAGGGGTTCTACAATTCATGAGCGTTATTCATTATGCACTTTCGAGAATTGGATCACATCGATCATTATGGGGGGGGGGGGGTGGTGGCTGCGAGGGTTGGGGGGAGAGATACTCTATGTGTTAATGGTGACCATGGGTGATTCCTGATTCCTTTTTGTCATTTGTTTATGTTAACATGCAGGCTGATGTCTGGGGTTTGGTGGGAGGATGGGATTGTTGTTATTGATATGGGGATTGACATTACATTCATTACTGATTATTGTTCATTGTTAGTGGCTGTAAATTTGGCAGAAAATGTGAAAAAGGAGGAGAATAAAAAATATTTGAAAAAAAAACAACTGTGTGACCATTGAGCCTTTTTGGCCCAGTCTGTTTGCCAAGGCATTGGCTAATATTGACATCAATAGTCTGGTCTGCAACATTGGTGCTGGTCAATGTGCCCCAGCTGCCGCAGCAGTTGTTTCCACCGCTGCCCATGTTGCTGCTGAAGAGAAAAAGGAAGAGAACAAACAGGAAGAATCTGAAGCGTCTGACAATGACATGGGCTTTGGTCTCTTTGATTAAACGTGCTGTGCAACAAAATTGTTTCAATTTACAAAAAATTTTAAAAAATTGAATACAAAAGCTGGCTGCCGTGGCTGAAGACTGCAAATTTGCGCAATTGGAGACGCAGAAGATTAAAAAGAAAATTCTCTGTAATCTTCCTGCCTGAGGGAGGCAGAGAGCAGGTCACGGCCCCCGAACGTCGCCATCACGTGCTTTGGGCGCGATTGCAATTCCTCCATTTTGTCAGCAGTAAACAAGGTAAGAGAAAATGGTGGGTCGCGAAGGTCGGCCGGCGTGGGTCCCGAAGATTGGCCAGTTGGTAAAAATGGGTCCCTGGAAAAAAAGTTTGAAAAATACTGCTGCATGGCATAGAACTAAGTCCCTTGATTTTCATAGTACATATCAATGATTTAGACTTAAATGTAGGAGACTGTATGGCTGTTAGTGAGGAAGAAAGCTGTAAATTGCAGGAAGATATCAATGGAATTGTCAGGAGGGCAAAAAAAGTGGCAAATGGAATTGAGTCTGGAAAAGTGTGAGGTAGTGCATTTGGGGATAACAAACAACGCAATTGAAAACACAAAAAATGATGGATGCAAAAAAGTGTAGCAGAACAGAGGGACCTTGGAGCATATGCCCATAATTCCCTGCACAGGTAGAGAAGGTGGTTCGGAGATATACAAGTTTATTACCTTTATTGCTGAGGCACTGAATGTAAGATCAGCAAGGTCATTTTCAAATTGTGTAAAACATTAGCGTAGGCTGTGTCATAATGTCCACTCTTGTATATAATGAGATGCAGACAGGCAGTGATTCACACATAGGATGACCAGTAAGCATACAATACAGTACAGCCAATTACCAGACAGGATACTACCACTGTAAAGCCAGAGGGCACTAGGTTTCCCGCTCTCTTGGGTCCCAGCTACTGAGACAGTCAGAGTCCACGAGCTAGCAAGTGCAAACACCATGCGGTAGCTAGTAAGTCTTGTCAGGCTACGACAAGGTCACCAGTCAGATCAGTATTGTGTCAACCCACAGCTGAATATGTACAGCAGTTCGATAGTTGAATAAAACAGTGTTGGATCTTCTCCAGTGTTAGACGTCTGTTTCTAACTTCCCTGCATCGAGTGCAGTCCACATCGAACCAACCTGCCTAACACATCAGGCTGTAGCTAGAGTACTGCATACATTTCTGATCGACACATTGCAGGAAGGATGTGTTTGCCCCAGAGAAGGTAGAATGAAGTATTACGAGGATATGGCCAAGACTGGAATATTTTTGCAGTGAGGAAAGCCTGGCTCTGATTATTTTCTTTCGGACAGAATAGAGCTGATGACAGGTTTAATTGAGGTGTATAAAGTTATGACGGGGCTAGATAGAGTGGGTAGGAAGACTCTCTTTTGTTCAGCAGAGATATCAATAACCAGGATTTGAAGTAATTGGCAGAAGGCCTCTGAGTACATTATCATCAGCAGCTTTCGATGGCAACGACAAACAATGAAGAGTTCCCATTGGGAGGGGATGACAGTTTCACCCTGGGCTCTTAAATGCCAGAAAAGGCCCAATGCTAGTCAGTTAACTTTGGTGGGCCATCACCAATGGAGGCAACAGAGGGCTCCCGCCAGTCAGCAAGATCCTCATCACCAACATTAAATTCCACCCAATGTTTTCCATCGTTGGAATGCATGGACACAGTTTCAGAATAAACTGCCTCCTATCTAAGACGGAGATCCCAGAGGATTGTTAGTTTTTAGAATTCTGCACCCCAGGGAGCGATTGGATCATTAAGTATATTCAAGGCTGCATTAGACAGATTTTTGATCTACAAGGGTTATGGGAGGCAGGCTGAAAAGTGGAACTGGAGCAATCATCAGATCAACAATGGTCTCACTGAATGGCGGAATAATCAAGAGGGTTAAATCACGATTTCTTATGTCCAAGGTGTGTTACAACTGAAGTAAAGCTGACATCTCACAAATATCCAACATGGCCATCAGTTCCTAAAGGTTCACAATGTGGACTGTGCAGAGTTGACTGGTCTGGGTGTGACTTCATTATGTCGTCATTCTCGGCACTACAGCACTTCCACTGGGGAAAAGGTTTAATTTCAGCGTCCTGATTCAATGCCGGAGTCGTAGCTTCCAGTTATGTAGTTATTAATTTTAGTGGTTTCATAGGCCACTTCAGAGTTAAGTGTCAATGTTGATGTGCGACTGCGATCACATATGGACTAGGCCCGGTTGAGCGGGCAGCTTTCCTTGCCTGCAGCAGACGAAGGAATTGAATATTTATGATATTCAACAGCATCATACATGCTGGTCTCATGGCTCACTGGGTCGAGCTGGAAGTGTCTGGTTTATGTCCCACTTCAGTACTTGATGATCATGGAAGGTGCATTCTTAATCCTGCCAAAACAGCTTGATTTGCAACTGCAAATCTTTCCAATGGTGGGCAGTAGGAGTGGAAGAGATTCCTCGTTAGCTATGCTTGATGTGGAACAAGCTGTAGCCTCTGACAACAGATTGGCAACAAGTGACAGGGAAAACTACTTACAGAAACAGACATAAGCACATACTCTGTCTGCATTGTGTGCCATTAGACAGGGAAAGCTTTTCAGTCTAACAGCATTATGATCACTTCTATTGACATCAACCTTCTTATTCATAGAATTATGCAATGCAGAAGGAGGCTATTCAGCCAGTTGAGCCCAAACCAGTTATTTGAAGGAATTAGAGCCATTCTATTTTTCTTTCCCCTCTGTACTAAATTTTGTTTTTAAGTATATGGGATGGAGGGGTTGACTTATGAGGAAAGGTTGAGCAAGTTGGGCCTATATTCTTTGGAGTTTAAAAGAATGTGAGGTCATCTTACTCAAACGTGGCATTGAATATTGGGTCATTGAGTATATCCAAGGCAAGGTTAGACAGATTTTTGATCCTCTGTTATGAGGGACAAGCAGGAAAGTGGAATGTAGGACACAATCAAATCAGCCATGGTCTTATTGAATGGTGCAGCAGCTCGATGGGCTGAACAGTCTATGCCTCCTCCTATTTCCTATGATTTTATATCTAATTCTCTTTTGAAAGCTACTATGGAATCTTCTTGCAATATCCATTCAGGCAATGCATTCCAGATGACAGAAACTCACTGTGTTAAAAAAACCTTTCCCCCTCCCTTCCTGTTCCTTGTCAACTGCCTTTAAATCTGTGTCTCCTGGTAATCGAATCTCATGCCTGTGGAAACAGTTTCTCCTTATTTACACAAGGCAAACCATCACTCTATTGAATCTCTTCTCCACATTAAGAACAATCTTCCCAACATAATTGAAGCCTCTAACCTCTTGTGCGATTCTAGTAAATCTCCTCTGCATCCTGTTCAAGGCCTCAACATCCTTCCTAAAGGGCGGTGTCCAGAATTGAACACAACGTCTGGGATTCTCCGTTTGGGAGACACTGGAGGTGAATTCGAACTGATTTTGCGCTCCAAAAATCAGGAAGCAATTCACTGTCCCAAGGGAATCCTGCTATTGGGCTGCCATTTTGATCGGGCCGCCCGATAGTGAGGTCCCGCGGTTGGCCACCACCCACCCCACATCGCAAATCAGCCCACCACCACCCGCTGCACCACAAAGCAGCCCCCCAAGAGATTCCCTAAATAAAGGGACCCTCTCCAGAGGCATCCTAAATAAAGGGACCCACCACAGACTCCCCCCCCCCTCCCCAAAAAAAGAGACTTCTGTCTGGAAGCTAGAAAGCAGTCCAGATGGGGGCAAGTGAAAACAATTGCTGTTGTAACACTCACCTGGGCATATTGCTGCTGGCTCAGACAGAGGAAGCACCATATGTCAGTTCCTGGAAAGAGTAAACCAGTGACCTGTATTTAAACCCCTCAGAACCTTGAGCTGCAGGCAATTGGTTCATTTCCACAAGCCGGCTGTGATTGACAGCTTCCATACACACAGCTGTGAGCCTTGCTTCATTCATCTTTTTCATGCTTCAATAACTGTGAAGTGCTCTGACCACAATGTTTACAAGCATCAACCACTTCCAGGTGAGTTCAGTGCTGTCAATTTATAGCTGAACACTTCAAAATCATTCAAGCATGAAGGGGGTGATTGGAATGCACTTAACTCTCTTTACGACAGTTTTTTTTTTACTTGCCTCTGTCTGGACTGCTCTCTTTTCTGGGTGGCTGTGTGGGAGGTCTCCTTATTCAGGGGATCTCTGGGGGGGTCCCCCTATTCAGGGGGTCTCTGTAGGAGGTCTCCTGATTCAGGGGTCTCTGGGGGAGCTCCCTATTTTGGGGGTCTCTGGGGAGAGGGGCTGTGAGGGTCTGTGGGGTGGGCAGGTCTGGCATTTTGGGGGGGGGAGGGTGACACTCAGTTGGACTTTGGGCACAATCCCTTAAGGGGTTATCCCCTTGGCCCAAGGCACGCTCCATCACGTCAGGGCCATGCTGGAAAATACCAGTAGTGATTTCCGCGCCCACGTGATTCCTGCGCAGAGAATCAGAGAATCCCGCGGACCCAGAGACCCAGCACCTGACCTGCTAAATGGACGCAAATGGATGATTAGGAACCAGTTGCATCCAGTTGAATCCTCCTGCTGGCACGCATCCTGCCACCAGCGAGAGTCTGGGCGCCAATCCTGTTTTTACCTTGGATACCCAATTTTCCACCGCGTTGGGAACCCTGCTACCAGGGCGGCCGAGAATCCAGGCCAATGTTCCAGCTGAGCTTTAACCAGGGATTTATAAAAAGGTAGTACATCGTCCTTGCTGCAACTCTACTTACAAAGGCCAGGGTCCAATCTGCTTCTTGCTCAGCAATACCCAGGTCTCTCTATTCCTGAACAAGCTGGAGAACTATTTCTCAACGCTTTAACTGAATTGAAAAGCAGAAACTGCTGAGCTAAAATTTGAATTTACATTCTCGGGATGAGCAACCGAGGCCTCTGGATTTTTAATCCAGAAACAACCATTATGGACCTGATCCTTCAGCACTTCCAATGTGGGGAGGTGGAATTGCAGTGTGGCAAAATGTATCAAATTAATTTTAATTATAAATGGAAACATTGAGATTTATAATGAAAAACATTAACATAATGTACACAGATTTTAAAAATATCAGGAGGTATATTTTAATACAGGCACAAAATGATAATTAAAATTTTCTAATTACCTCACATTGCAGGCATGAAAAATTACAGCAAAATGCAGGATATTACAGGAGAACTGAGACACATTGGAGGCATAGACAGAGAAGAGGCAGATGGAGTTCAACACGATGAAGTATGAGGGAGCACATTTTGGGAGAAAGAAGGTTGAAAGAAAGTAAACCCAAATGGTAAAACTGATGCAATAGAGAGAACAATAAGTAAACAAGCTCATAAATAAGTGGAATTCTGGACTTAATACAAGTGACTCCTGAGGTAGAGAGATAATGAGGAATCACTTGAGATGGTTAACTGTCGGGAAATCTAGCTGGTAGAAACACAAACCAGAAGAGGAGCCCACCCAATTATCCATCCATTTAAATTAATGGATTAACAAAATGGATGTGTGAGCCAGCCAAATTCCTTTGAATTTGGCCATGATGTGGAGATGCCGGCGTTGGACTGGGGTGAGCACAGTAAGAAGTCTTACAACACCAGGTTAAAGTCCAACAGGTTTGTTTCAAACACGAGCTTTCGGAGCACGGCTCCTTCTTCAGGTGAATGGAAAGGCTTGTTCCAGAAATGTTTATATAGACACAGTCAGAGATGCCCCGGAATGCGAGCACCTGCAGGCAATCAAATCATCAAAGATGCAGAGAGAGAGGTAACTCCAGGTTAAAGAGGTGTGAATTGTCCCAAGCCAGTTCAGTCGGTAGGCCTCTGCAAGTCCAGGCTTGTTGGTGGGGGCCGAATGTAATGCGACATGAATCCCAGATCCCGGTTGAGTCCGCATTCATGCGTGCGGAACTTAGCTATAAGTTTTTGCTCAGCAATTTTGCGTTGTCGCGTCTCCTGAAGGCCTCCTTGTAGAATGCTGACCCGGAGATCAGAGGCTGAATGTCCTTGACTGCTGAAGTGTTCCCCAACTGGAAGGGAACAGTCCTGCCTGTTGATCATCGACATGGACACCACCATTACACGTGGAAACACCACCCACCAGGTACGCGGCGCATACTCGTGCGACTCGACCAATATAGTCTACCTCATACGCTGCAGGAAAGGATGTCCCGAAGCGTGGTACATTGGCGAGACCATGCAGACACTGCGACAACGAATAAATGGGCATCGTGCGACTATCAACAGGCAGGACTGTTCCCTTCCAGTTGGGGAACACTTCAGCAGTCAAGGACATTCAGCCTCTGATCTCCGGGTCAGCATTCTACAAGGAGGCCTTCAGGAGACGCGACAACGCAAAATTGCTGAGCAAAAACTTATAGCTAAGTTCCGCACGCATGAATGCGGACTCAACCGGGATCTGGGATTCATGTCGCATTACATTCGGCCCCCACCAACAAGCCTGGACTTGCAGAGGCCTACCGACTGAACTGGCTTGGGACAATTCACACCTCTTTAACCTGGAGTTACCTCTCTCTCTGCATCTTTGATGATTTGATTGCCTGCAGGTGCTCGCATTCCGGGGCATCTCTGACTGTGTCTATATAAACATTTCTGGAACAAGCCTTTCCATTCACCTGAAGAAGGAGCCGTGCTCCGAAAGCTCGTGTTTGAAACAAACCTGTTGGACTTTAACCTGGTGTTGTAAGACTTCTTACTTTGAATTTGGCGTCACTGGCAAATCTCACTGGCAAATCTCCCACAGCCAATGACTATTCAAGGGAGTCATGAAGCAAAGTAATTGAGGGCATATTTGGTCTCCAAAAACCAGGGCCGGGATTCTTCAAAACGGCGGGTAAGTGTTGTCACCAGCGTAAGCACCAGAGTGTTTTACGTCAGCGTCAACAAGCCCCTTGGCCCAGTGATTCCATTGCCCACAGGGGGCCAGCACAGCGCCGGAGTGCTCCACACAGCACCGGCTGTCGACACACAGCCCTGCACTTCTGGCCGCTGTGTGGGTCCGCCATGTTGCGCGGGGCCAGCGCGGAAGAAGGTAGGTCCCCCCAGATCGCGCGCGCCCACCGATCGATGGCCCCCGATCGCGGGTCTGGCCGTCATGGAGGCCCCCCCGAAGACTGATTCCCCCCACCCCCCCACCAGAATGGCCAGCGCAGCCGCGACGCTGAGCTCCCGCCGCGTGGAACCATACATGAACCACGCCGCCGGGAATTCGGCCAGTCGATCACAGAGAATCGCCACGGTAGCCTCTTTCAATGGCCCCTCACCGGCACCGCATCTACTGCACGCGACTGCGGCCGATTCTCCGGTGGCCAGAGGTTCGGGTCCCGACGTCGGTCCCGATCGCTGCTCTGAGGCCCCATTCTCTGCCCCAGCGCCAAACACTATTTTGGCACGGTGGCTCAGAGAATCCCGGCCCAGGTGTTCAGTTATCTGTCTATTTAAGTAATAGCTGCACTGTAGTTGCCTGTAAAATAGAGGAGTCATGCGTTTTCAAGGAAACAGACACTCGCACGCACAATTTTGTGTTTCCGATCACAGAACAGCTCACACTGAAGAATGAAACTCCATGATGATCACAAAAGATGAGAGTGGACCATGTAAAGAGACTGGAAGAAGAAGAGGTATAATTGGAACATGATAGATTTACTGTAAATGTGGGACAGGGGTCATAGTGGAAGCAAAATGGCATTGCTTTACACCTGACCGTACAATGGCAAATAGCATCAATGGAATGTCGAGAGCTACGTCAGTGACAAATTGAAGAAAGCATTGTGAAGAAGGTTCAGAATACCAGGATCAATTTTCATGGAATACTTAGAAAAGAAAGTATGAGACATCAGTGGCAGCACAGATAAAATGAGGAGGCCAGGGCGGCATGGTGGCGCAGTTGTTAGCACTGCGAGGACCCGGGTTCGATCCTGGCCCCGGGTCACTGTCCATGTGGAGTTTGCACGTTCTAACCCCCCCCCAACCCAACGATATGCAGGAGAGGTGGATTGGCCGCATTACATTGCCCCTTAATTGGAAAGAAAATGAATTGGGTACTTCAAATTTTTTATAAATGGGAAAGCTCATTCAATAAAGCTCATTCGTGTTCAATATTATTGGATGCATGATCAGCACATTTGTTTGAAAATTATTTTAAAGAGGTGTCTATCGATTTATTTTAGCAGTTAATTCTGTAATGTCAGCAAATTGCTTCAATGAGCACATCAGTTAATCTCACACAACATAATTTCCAGCATACAATGACAATAAATGCAGATTTGTTTGGATGTTTTATGATGTTACATTAAGTTTGCATGGTAGCCTGTCCAAAACAATAACGGATAATTTAACAAAGTGTTCAACGGCAGTGTCCAGAGATGCACAGTGCGTGAATAGTTTGCCAAAAGAATGACCTTGATAAAAGCCCTGTTCAGGCTCAAACTTCCAACATGGATGATAATATGAGAGCTGTCATTAATTTCCTTCACTTTTAAGGGGGAGTATTCTCCCCCTGATGGGGAGTCCTGTCTCACGGCAGTGCATGTTGAGATCTTAGTCCCAAGGCTTGTGTGATTCTCCCACCATTTATTTAAAGCAGCCAAAAAATTGCACACAATGTGCACTCGAATGTACTCTGTAATTCCAGTAAATGAGGCCAGCATCAATAAATCCGAAAATTACCTTTGTGGAAAGTAAAGGGAAAATGGTAGCAAATCGATTGCTAAGAGGGATTACCTTTCTTGGGGAGCAGGTAATCACAAGAATGTTTGTAAAGAGGAAAAAGGCAGAGTGGAAATAAGATCGATTGAAGGGGCAGCGTAGCACAGGACTCAATAAAATCCTCATTGATAGTTTATCTGTAAGAGCAGGAAGAAACTGAAGTACCACTTCAAACGACAGGATGCTCTTCAGATGTCCCACTCAACAGTGCCATGCACTATTCTATTTCCTGGTTCATTTGACAAAGAATTCCTTAAAAATAGCATGTGCTCCACCTTTTATTTCTGTACACACGGAGTGCATTCCAAGGATGCACAGGCTTTAGCTTAATGTCTGTTAGGCCCACAAAGTGCCTTTAAGATCTAATGATGACAGCATTTACAATCAAAGTATATCATCTAATAACTGATGCAGTATATCTAAAACCTTGTTGACTCTTGCTTGCATTTTGAGCACAATATCATACATCCCAGCACATGGTTGTAATTGGCAAGTTGAAAATAATCTTAGGATTTTAGGGGATTTTACTTCAAAGAAGATTCACCTCAGCAGACCCACGAGAACTTAGGGTGCAAATATACTGCCACTTTCCCATGAATGTGAAACAATCTTGGGTGCATAATCAAAGCAAAAGTGGCCATAGAACTCAGATCTGCATTTTGACTGGTAAATGCACTGAAGTGGAGGATGTAAAAAGCACTCTTACCACGTATAATGCACCTACAGCAAGGTATGATGCCATAACTTTAAAAGTATGTTAAACTTCCTGAGGCCTGCAGCATCGAATTTGGTTACTTTTCTTGAGTGGAAATCATGCATTCCTGGAATGGCTGAAATCCATTTTGTTGCGTGAACATTGATCTTGGTGGCCAGAGTTCCCGCTGGATACTGGTGAGAAGCTCATTAATACCAGACATTTGAAGTAAAGGTGTACTGTGATGATTCCTATTGCTACTTTTGTCTTTGCCCAAATTCTAATCACCGGTTTCTAATCCACCTGACAATGATCGTACATGAGATATGGTTGATGTGTTGGGTGCTTTGTACCCGTGAAACACATACAGGCCACCAACACTTAAAATAGTACAACACTATTTTATTAAACTATAAACTGCTGAACATACTATTACTGTGGGTTACACGATGTTAGATTAACTAAAGACCTGTGCCTGTCCTAACCAGTTGAATCACTCAGCACGTGGTGAGACTCTGTGCTGTAAACTATAAGCTCTTGTGCTTCTGAAAGGCTGCATCCCGAATGAGCGGGAAAAGTGATGCCCCACTGTCTTTATAGTGAGTGTTCTCTAACTGGTGATTGGCTGCGATGTTTATGCATGTTGATTGGTCCTATTGTATGTCCATCCGTGTGTGTGCCTGCACCATGATATACTGGTTTTTATTATGACATCCCCCTTTTTTTTAAAAATGTGTCTGTATGTGTCAATAAATAGTGCGAGTGTGTGGACAATGTTCCTAACTATATGTATGGTGCAAAGACGTATTTACAGGACTATGTACAGGAAAACTAAGCTATATACAAGGGAAGGCGCCTGGTGCAGAGAACTAGTATGCAACAAAATGAACGAGAACAATACTATATACAAACCATGAAAAATGATCAAACAAGGCAGGGAAACAACGCAGAGAGTCCATAAATTTGTAAAGTTCATAAATTCAGTCTCTGAGGTGGGCGATGAATTCTGGTTGACTGCCTCAAGGATGGGTCGAGAGCTGCCAGGTCAGGAGCATGTTGGACTGCATCACAGTCAGGAGGAGGCAGAGTGACTGGAAGCTCCGCACAGTCCATTGCAGGCTCAGCAGGGGAGCGATGCAACTCCGGAGGATCCCGTGGCGATCGTGGAACAAGGCGAAGGGCAAACCGATTGCGGCGCAGAATGGATCCATCTGGTAGCCGAACCAGGAAAGAGCGGGGAGCCACCTGCCTAAAGACAACAGCAGTTGCAGACCAGCCACCATCCGGGAGATGGATGCGAACATTGTCGTTCGGCGCGATAGCAGGGAGATCAGCAGCACGTGAATCATGTGTCGCCTTGTGCTGCGCCCGAGACCTCTGCGTTTTGCGAAGAACTGGAATATGGTCGAGATTTGGTACATGGATGGACGGCACCGTCGTCCTCAGGGTACGGTTCATTAACAACTGTGCGGGCGACAGACCAGTGGAGAGCGGGGCGGAGGGATAGACCAGTGGAGAGCGGGGCGGAGCGATAGGCCAGTGGAGAGCGGGGCGGAGGGATAGACCAGTGGAGAGCGGGGCGGAGGGATAGACCAGTGGAGAGCGGGGCGGAGCGATAGGCCAGCAAGGAAAGATAGAAGTCAGACCCGGCATCGGCAACCTTGCATAGGAGCCTCTTGGCGATGTGAACCCCCTTTTCTGCTTTGCCGTTGGACTGAGGGTACAGGGGACTGGAGGTCACATGGGCGAAATTGTACCGCCGGGCAAAGCTGGCCCATTCCTGGCTGGTGAAGCAGGGGCCATTGTCCGATATCACCGTGAGCGGGATGCCGTGCCGAGCAAATGTTTCTTTGCACGCCCGGCTGACTGCGGATGAAGTGAGGTCGTGCAATCTTATCACCTCCGGGTAGTTTGAAAAGTAGTCGACAATCAGGACATAGTCCCTACCCAATGCGTGGGACATGTCGATGCCCACCTTGGTCCAAGGCAACATGACCAACTCATGGGGCAGCAGAGTCTCCCATGGTTGGGCTGGCTGAAAGCGCTGGCAGGTGGGGCAGTTGAGTACTGTGTTGGCAATGTCGTTATTGATACCGGGCCAGTACACAGCCTCACGGGCCCGTCGGCGACATTTTCCAACGCCCAGATGGCCCTCGTGTAGATGTTCCAGGTCAAGCTGGCACATGGTATGGGAGATAACAATGCAGTCCAGTTTCAGGAGAACCCCATCAATGACTGCCAGATTGTCTCATACGTTGTAAAACTGCGGGCATTGGCCCTTGAGCCACCCGTCTGTCATGTGGCGCATGACATGCTGTAGCAGGGGGTCAGCCGCCGTTTCGCGGCGAATGTGGATCAGGCGTTCATCTGATGCAGGTAGATGGGAGGCTGCAAATTCAACCTGGGCATCGACCTGGCAAACGAACCCCTCTGGGTCACACGGAGTGGTGACTGACCTGGAGACGGTGTCCGCAACGATGAGGCCCTTGCCTGGGGTATACACCAGCTGGAAATCGTATCGCCAAAGTTTGAGCAGGATGCGCTGGAGGCGAGGCGTCATGTCGTTCAAGTCCTTCTGTATTATATTCACGAGCGGGCGATGGTCGGTCTCGACAGTGAATTGGGGAAGGCCATAGACATTGTCGTGAAACTTCACAACACCGGTCAGAAGGCCCAGGCACTCCTTTTCTATCTGCGTGTAATGCTGCTCCGTGGGGGTCATTGCTCATGACGCATATGCAACGGAGGCCCATGATGAGGCCTCAACACGCTGCAAAAGCACTGCTCCAATGCTAGACTGACTGGTGTCCGTAGAGATTTTTGTCTCCTTTGCCGGATCAAAGAAGGCCAGAACTGGGGCCGTGGTTAGTTTGGCCTTGAGTTCCCTCCATTCTAGCTCGTGGGCAGGGAGCCACTGGAAGTCCGTCGTCTTCCGGACAAGGTTGCTGAGAGCCGTGGTATGAGAGGCGAGGTTAGGGATGAACTTCCCTAAAGAATTTACAATCCCCAAGAACCGGAGGACCGCTTTCTTATCTTCTGGCGTTCTCATAGCTGTAATTGCAGCAACTTTGTCCTCATTCGGCCGCACACCCAAATGGGAGATGTGGTCCCCTAGGAATTTGATATCTGACTAACCGAAAGAGCATTTAGCTCTATTGAGGCGGAGGCCATGTTCGTGTATGCGCCTGAAAACGCGCTTGAGGCGATTGATGTGCTCCTGCGGGGTGGTGGACCAGATTATTATGTAATTGACGTAGACGCGAACACCTTCAATTCCCTCCATCATTTGTTCCATGATTCTATGAAACACCTTGGACGCCGAGATGATCCCAAATGGCATTCTGTTGTAGCAATATCTTCCAAAGTGGGTATTGAACATGCATAGCTTCCTGCTAGATTCATCTAGCTGGATTTGCCAGAAACATTTTGAGGCGTCAAGGTTTGTGAAGAGCTTGGCGTGAGCCATTTCACATGTGAGTTCTTCACGCTTAGGAATTGCATAGTGCTCCCTCATGATATTGCCATATCCTACTGCCATAAGATCCTTGGGATCACTACAAATTCTTAATTCACCGGACGGCTTCTTTACACATGCCATGGAACTGACCCAGCCAGTTGGTTCCGTGACCCTGGAGATCACTCCTTGGTCCTGGAGGTCTTGGAGCTGTTGCTTGAGGTGGTTATTAAGGGACGCTGGGACCCTGCGAGGTGCATGTAACACAGGCGTGGTGTTCAGCTTTAGTAGAATCTTATATGTATATGGGAGCGTGCCCATGCCCTTGAATACATTGTGGTACTGTTGGATAATGGCGTTGAGTTGCGCCCTGAAGTCGGTGTCTGGATAGGCAGACACATCAATAGGAGAGAGAGAGAGAGAGAGGGAACCCTCTCCACTAGGTTCAACAGCTTGCATGCCTGCGTGCCAAGAAAGGAGGCTTTCGAGGAACCTACGATTTCAAATGACAAGATGGCTCTGTGTGCACCATGCGTCACTTCCAGTTGGCATGAGCCGCTGGCAGCAATGGCTTTTCCATTGTAATCAAGTAATTGACATGCAGATGGCAGGATAGCTGGTTTGACACAAAGGCTTTGGAGGTCAGACCGCGCAATAAGATTGGCGGAGGCATCGGTGTCCAGGTGGAATCGTATTTGTGACCGGTTGACCATAATGGTGGCACACCACTCATCATCCAGATCGATGCTGTGTATCGGAATGGGCAAGGTGCTGTGCTTTGGAGACATCCTGTTCTTTGTTATGATGCCGACTTGAAAAGGTGCCTTCGGGTCGTCGCTGTCAAAATCAGGGGCCAGGTCTGGATCAGGCTCGGTGACTGTGGGCTGAATGGCCCAGACATCCCGGCGAGGCTGGCTGGAGCGAGGAAAGCTAGCAGGCTGAGTTGATCTGCATAAAGCAGCATAGTGGCCAGGTTTGCCTCACTGCAAACATCGTCGGGTCTTGGCAGGACACTGCCGCTTTAAATGGGCGGAGCCACAGTTGCCGCACGCCGTTGCGTCAGTGCGTTCGTTGCGCCACCGCGCATGCGCGGTGCAATTCGGCGTGGTGCACGTCTGCGCATTATGTGCGTCGACGGCGCCGTCCCCTCGTTCAGTGCGCCCAAGCACGGGAGGCTGCGAAAAGTGCGTGAAATGGCCGCCCTCATCTAGGCTGAGGCCCTGGAGTGATTTGATGATTTGGACCCGTTCTGCCTCGTGGGGAGCTTGCCACACCATTTCAGCCGCCTGGATGTGGGAATACCGACATGGCGCGCTCGTGGAGCACGTAGGTCTCAATGGCAATTGCTAGGGTGAGCTACTTGACCTTAAGGAGCTGCTGGCGAAGGGGGTCCGACTGAACACCGAAAAGGATCTGGTTGCGTATCACAGAGTCGGAGGTGGACCCGTAGTTGCAGTACTGCGCAAGGATACGGAGGTGGGTGATAAAGGACTGGAAAGGTACATCCTTACCCTGTAAGCGCTGCTGGAAGATATAGCGCTCGAAGCTTTCATTCACCTCGACGTTGCAGTGACTGTCAAACTTGAGGAGGACAGTCTTGAATTTAGATTTACCTTCCCCATCAGTGAAGGTGAGAGAATTGAAGATGTGGATGGCGTGGTCCCCGGCTGTGGATAGGAAGAGAGCAATCGTCCTGGTGTCCAAGGCAGCTTCCAGGTCCATGGCCTCAAGGTACAGCTGGAAGCGCTGTTTGAAGATCTTCCAGTTGGACCCCAGGCTGCCGGTAATGCGGAGCGGCGGTGGCGGGCGGACACTGTCCATGTTGCAGGATGGCTGGAGACTGGTGGAAGGCAGATCACTTGCAGGTAGGTCTAAGAAGTTCTAACATCCCTCAACTACTGGTACCATGATGTGTTGGGTGCTTTGTATCCGTGAAACACATACAGGCCGCCAACACTTAACATAGTACAACACTACTTTATTAAACTATAAACTGCTGAACATACTATTACTGTGGGTTAACACGATGTTAGATTAACTAAAGACCTGTGCCCATCCTAAACAGTTGAATCACTCAGCACATGTTGAGAATCTGTGCTGTAAACTATAAGCTCTTGTGCTTCTGAAAGGCTGCATCCCGAATGAGCGGGAAAAGTGATCCCCTCTGTCTTTATAGTGAGTGTGCTCTAACTGGTGATTGGCTGCGGTGTTATGAATGTTGATTGGTCCTATTGTATCTCCATCAGTGTGTGTGTCTGCACCATGATATACTGGTGTATCTTATGACAATGGCCATTTCCAGCATTAATAAAGAGACAGTTTCAGGTAAAGCTAGAAAATTTTGGGAGACATTTTGCTTGATTTTTATCTTATACGTTTGCTTCTTGAGCAATTTCAGAGGCCTCAGGCCCTAATTTTAACATTGGTCTGAATGGATTCATATCCAAAGATGTGCAAGTTAGGTGAATTGACCATGCTAAATTGCCCCTTACTGTCCAAAAGGTCAGGTGGGGTAATGGGGATAGGGTTGGGTCTCGGCCTAGGTAGGGTGGTCCTTCGGAGGGTCGGTGCAGGCCCGATGGACCAAATGGTCTCCTTCTGCACCGTAGGGATTCTATGATTCATTTTGGGTGAGTTGTTGTTGTAAAACATGCAGAATTCTTTATTGACTTTATTTTAAAATTATTTGACGCATACTTATCTTTTCATGGGGGCCACCTTGAAATCGAACTCTGGTGAGGTATGAAGGAGCAAGGACAAGAGGAAAAAGGACCTTCCATTTATGGAAGGAGATCAAATACAAGCAGGCATGCTCACAGGAACGGTTATCCCTCACTGAATGAAAGAGTTATGCATGATGAAGGAGAGGACACTGATGGCATCAAGGATGGCGAGTAATTAGGATAGAGGATTGCAAGAAAGTTAAGGAGCACCAACAATTGCCTACAGCCACAGGTCACCAGCTCATTCAAGTGCATTCAAGTGAACAAGTTTTGTAAAAACCCCTTAATGCAGCTTTTCAAAATTGGCTCGAAAATCCTTATACACTTTAGTATATTAACATCCGCTAGTTATCCAACTACTAACTGTATTTAAAAAAACCTTGAATTTTCAATCAAACCCAACTGGCCGTCAACAACTTTGGTTATCATGTGCATTTCTAAATGCTCACGAGCACTGTATGCATTAATGGTTGATAAGACTTTGCCCAGAACTGACTTTACCCAGTTTATCTTTCTTTCTCTTAGTGTTTGCCAAACTACCCAACAATATTGGTAATATAATTTGCATATGTAAAGAGAGCTTTGTTACCTTTTCTCTGAATTCCAGCTGCAACTTCAAAGGTTTGCACTTCCGTATCTGCTAATGTTTCTTCAAGTGGGGCGTAATTTAACCAGAAAAAAATCTATGTCCATTTTTAGGCACATTTAGCAGGGCGTTTCCTGGTGGCTGCAACGTCCTCTTATTCAACAGTACATTGCCGTTTCTTTTGACCACTGGGAGATTCTCTCCGCAGAGGCCACACTTAGTCATTTCCTGCTGGCGAACCCAGAAGGAAAGGCGCCTCGCAGTTCGGGGTGCCATTTTCACTGCCTGCCCTGATCTTTCCCCCACCCTCCTTTCAGCACCCCCTCCAGCCCCGCTACTCCCCACACCCCCCATGTTTTCAACCCCTGCTCCCCCCCCCAACCGCGGGGAGGTTCCAGCGAGCACCCCCTCTCCACCTGGTAAAGCCTCCCCCCGATTCATTTACGGAGCCAGCTATGTGACCCAAGAGCAAAATGTGTGAGCTAAAACAGAAACCGACACAAAAATAACATTTTAAATTTAACAGGGGTACGAAAAGCTCTTCAATGCATTCAAAGTGAGAGTTTGCAGGTTGTGTTTTCTAGATGTCAAATCAAGAATACCAGTGACAAACGTGTCTGAGCGGATAATCTTCCTGTCCTTTTAATTGACTGAATTATGCAAGTGTAATAACTTTTACAAGACCACGGGAATATCTCAATTGACCTCACAATGGGATTTGTGGAATACGAGCTTCCCCGCTCGTGGGCAGAGGCCCACCCAGCTGGGGCTGGAAAATTTGCCCTATAAAAGCCGGCCTGGACTGGGACTGGTATGATCAGTTGTCATGGTTGGAACCTTAGAACTGTATGCCGTATTGCGGCCTTTACTTTCTGTTGGTTTATTAAATACTATTTAACCCACCTTCTCGAACCTCCTAATCTTGACAAAGGAATTGAGGAAATATGTATTTTAAATGAGCTAGAAGAACACTTTGAATTAATTAATCTTCGACAATTGTGGAATATTTTTGGAAAAACAAAGAATATCGAGAACTATTAGGTGCAAGCCCTATTAGTTTTTAGTGACTAAATTAAGTACCTCACAGTTAGTTTCTGCATAAAATGGAAACCAATCTGGGAGACTGTGATTCAACTCCTGAAAGCTTCATTCTCCCATAATCTGATACTAAATTCTGACAAGAGGTAAATCTGGCAAACTGGGGCCCAGCCTTCAGGCTTAAGTGGGACAATATGGTGGGCAGCACGGTAGCACAAGTGGCTGTGGCTTCACAGCGCCAGGGTCCCAGGTTCGATTCCCTGCTGGGTCACTGTCTGTGAGGAGTCTGCACGTTCTCTCCATGTCTGCGTGGGTTTCCTCCGGGTGCTCCGGTTTCCTCCCACAATCCAAAGACATGCAGATTAGATGGATTGGCCACGATAAATTGCCCTTTGTGACCAAAAAGTTGAGATGGGGTTATTGGATTAAGGGGATAGGGTGGAAGTGAGGGCTTAAGTGGGTCGGTGCAGACACGATGGGCTGAATGGCCTCCTTCTGTACTGTATTTTCTATGTTCTATGTTCTAATATTAAAGTGGGAATAAAAGGAGAGAAAACTAAACTTACATCCACATTTAAGAGCCTGGAAGAACAATAAAGAAAAGCTGAATGGTAAACCAATTATCTACTCATTGCTATTTTTTGTAAAAGAAAATTGATTTTCCAGGTATTTAAATAAATAATGAGAGCTGGTTGGTTTTGATGCTCTGGTGTTGTAAAACATGTTATTGTAATCCCTTAGGTAAGAACCTGTTGCCTTTAATGCAAGTCATGATCTGTCTTTTTATAATCTTATAAATTGTTTTAAATATTTGACACTGGGTGCCATGTAACTTTAATCCCTTTAGGTTATTAACTTAATGCAAGCTGTGATCTGCTTTTTCATTTTCAGTCTAAGTTTTATCTCTGTATTCCTATAATCAGCTCTAAATCTTTATGTTTTGCTACCCGACTCAGTGCTTTAGCAAAAGGTACTGTTATGTACTCGGGATGTCTACCAACTCCTGTCAGCCTCTCCCCCAAGAACTACCTCTGAACATGGGGGAGTGGACATCTGTCACACACAGTCACCACACACTCACCCAGGAAAACAGTCACACCTTTGGACATATTCAATCAAACTATAATGACTGATATCTCAGAAACTGCTGCATCATTACTGGTCCTGGCCTTTACATAAAACAGGTGTTCACTTGTCCCTGTGCAACATAATCTCAGGGAGTCTCTGTGACATAGCAATGTCTGCAGAGCCCTCAATGTCCCACTGATGGCCAATAATCTAAATGGGTACACACATGAACAATAAATAAAGACTAATCACAAACACACAACACCATAGTCTCCTGAACGTTAAATGAGATGCCTAACATTCCCTTGCAGCAATCAATAGGTGTCAACCATGAGGCATGACTGTATGGTTTGGTATCTATCTAAGCAAGACCCTAAACAGAATAACGAGGCCCACATGAATTAAGTGGAAGCAATGTCATTTGCAATATTTACATGTGACAAAGTGAATTTTGTAAAAAGTCATGCCACCTTTGTACTCTCATAAATTATTATGTTTTATTTTCCTATCACCACATCTTGGTTTGAAACCACCATCAGCAGCTGAAGTGAACGCAGGCTGCTGAATGTGATGCCCCATTGCCTGCAATAACTTCGACCTACATCCTCTGTAGTTCCAGGGCCTTGAAGGCTCTCTCCTACTGTGGGTGTCCTGCATGGGTGTAGAGTCAACTTCCTCGAAAATGCCTGCTGGAGGTGATGGCAGAGAGGAAGATAAGATGCTGCTCCCCCTGGGGGTATTCCAAGAGGAAGCTCGTAGGGCAGCTGGCACACACTGCTCCTCCGTCTGGATGAACTTTGGCACTTCCTTGCCTCCTTGAAGAGAAGGACCAACGAGAGGGCGGTCAAAGTGCCTCTCTGCCACAACACCTCCGCCCCCCCCCTTCACCAAGCCACTACCCTATGGAGCTACTTTTGACAGAGCACTTTTGAGTCAACTGCTTAACCAAGCTATCCATGGCAGTTGCCAAAGTCTCCATAGAGGAAGCCACGCACTCACATGCCTGGCACCTGTCAAAATGCATGGTGTCAGTGCATTATTTAATTTAATTTATTCTTTCACAGCACATGGACACTGTAGTTCAGCCAACATTTGTTGTCCATTTGAATTACAAAGAAACATAGAAAATAGGAGGAGTTGGTCTTCCTTCCCCTATCTTTCATGAATTCAACCGAAACTGATTCTATATCATTAACACTGCCTTTATATCATGACTCAGCACTCCACTGAATCCTTCCTTAATTAACAACGCTACCCCATCTCCTTTCCCCTTTGGCTTGTTCTTTTGGAAAATGTATACTCTGGAATGTTGAGCACCTGGTCCTGGTCACCCTGCAACCACGTTTCAGTAATAGCTAATGCATCATACTCATATGTTGCAATCTGTGCTATCAACTCATCTATCTTGTTGCAAATGCTCCATGTAGTTAGAAGTGGTGATTTGGTGACTTGACAAGTGCCAACTGACCCCCTCACGCCACCGGCCCTTTCATTTCCAGATGAATCGCGTGGGCACCAGCTCCTCAAACACAAGTGAAAGTGGCACCCGGTCTGGTTCCACCATGGGAATGAGTACATTCCACCCGTTACAATCATTTTTATTATTGTCACAAGTATGCTTACATTAACATTGCAATGAGGTTACGGTGAAAATCCCCTAGTCGCCACATTCCAGCGCCTGCTCAGGTACACAGAGGGAGAATTCAGAATGTCCAATTCACCTAGCAGCACATCTTTTGGGACTTGTGGGAGGAAACCGGAGCACCTGGAAGAAACCCACACAGACACGAGGAATACGTGGAGACTCCACAAAGACTGACCAAAGCCGGGAATTAAACCCGGGACCCTGGCTAACGTGCCGTTTGCCTGATTGCTGTTTGTGCAATATTGCTGAACACAAACTGACTGCGACATTTTCCCACATTGTTGCTGCGATGGTAGCACAGTGATTAACACTGTCGCTTCACAGCGCCAGGGTCCCGGGTTCGATTCCCGGCTTGGGTCACTGTCTGTGCGGAGTCTGCGTGGGTTTCCTCTGGGTGCTCCAGTTTCCTCCATCAAGTACCGAAAGATGTGCTTGTTAGGTAATTTGGATATTCTGAATTCTCCTTCCGTTAACCCAAACAAGTGCCGGAATGTGGCGACTCAGGGCTTTTCACAGTAACTTCATTGCAGTGTTAATGTAAGCTTACTTGTTGATGTGTTAGGCAGGCTGGGTCGACATGGACTGTACTTGGTGCAGTGTAGCGAGAGACAGACCTCCAACACTTGATAAGATGCAACACGATTTTATTTAACGTCTTAACTACTATACATGTTCAACTGTGGGTCGACACTATACTGACTTGACTGGAGACCTAGTACTAGCATGACCAGACTTACTAGCTACCACATGGTGTTTGCACTGGCTAGCTCACGGACTCTGACTGTCTCAGTGTCTGGGTCCAGAGAGAGCGGGAAACCTAGTGCCCTCTGGCTTTATAGTGGTCGTGTCCTGTCTGGTGATTGGCTGCACTGTTCTGTGTGCTTACTGGTCATCCTGTGTGTCAATCACTGCCTGTCTGCACTCCATTATATGCATAGATGTATATTATGACACTTGTGACACTAATAAAGATTATTATTATTTTGAAAATACTGCATCAGCTGTAAAGGGCTTTTAGAAGTCCTGAGGTCATGAAAGGCACTTGATAAATGCGAGCTTTTTTCTTCAACTTGCAACTCACAACTCTTCTATTTCTTCAATGGCCCCATGAAGCAAGAAATAAAGAAGTTGCATTTATCTAACACCTTAACACATCAAACACAAAACAGTTTGACCACAAAGGATAATGTTGAAATGTTGTGTCTGTTAGATAGGCAAGCGGAGCAGTATTATTGTAAGATACCGAAAACAACAGTGAGATGATTGGCCAGGTCACATTTTTTATGGTGTTGTTGAGTTAAGAATGTTGGGAAGAACAGCTTAAGAAGTTTCTGCTTTCTTCATAGTTCAGTTAAATCTTAAACATCTACTTGAATGATGCAATGAAGCATTGTAATATATGGGGCTGGACTCTCTGCACCCAGATGCCGAAATCGCGTCCGGCGCCGGGGCAGAGAATCCACTTTCGCACATGGGATTGGAACTGCCACCGGTTACCCGATTCTCCAGCCCCCGAAAAGCGGCATACCCGGGAAGTACGCCGTGCCGCATATCCTCTACCTGCGGCCATTGCTGGAAACCCGGCCCGCCATTCTCGGCCCCCGACCGGCCAAAGTCCCGACGCCGTGGATCTGATGTGGCCCTGGCGTTCGAGATACTCACGTGGCAGCTGCGGACTCAGTCTGTGGCCGCCATGGTCGGGGGCGGGCTGATCGGAGGGCAGGGGGGCCTCATACGGGACTGAGCCATGTTGGGGGGGGGGGGTCTGAGTCAGCGGCGCGGCCGATCGGGGGCACTATTTAGGAGATCTAGCTCCGCGGTCTAAGTCCGCCATGGAGCACGGCGCGGCCTCTGACCTGGCAGTGTGGGGGCCTATATCTGCAGCTAAAGCTGCTGGATTAATGACAGGTCCCTACTAGCCCCCTGCAGGGCTATGAATATGTGACTTTTTCATGCCAGTTTTTCTGGCGTCAACGGTCAATTTTTTACAATGGCAAGGGGATATAGACCCTGAAACGGAGAATCAAGCTCATGAGCCAGGATTCGTCGAAGAGCCTACAGCCCAGGCATTCACCCCTTACTAGGGGGCTAGTACGGTGCAGGAGTGGCGTCCGCTGCTCCAGCGCTTGAAAGACGGCACGCCATGGCCGAAGCGAGTCCGCGCATGCCCTACATGGCCGGCACATGTCCACGCGTGTGCGTGGGTTGCAGTCTCTGTGCCGGCCTCCGGGCAATATGGCAGAGCACTACAGGGGCCTGGCGTGGAGCAACATAGGCCTCCCACGGAATAAGCCTGCCCGCCAATTGGTAGGCCCCGATCACGGGCCTGGCCACTGTGGAGGCTTCCCCCCAGAGTCAGATCCCCCTGCCCACCCCTGCAGGACGGCCCCCACAGCCAGAATTCCAAGGTCCCGCCAGATCGGACCATACATAACCCACGCTGGCGGGACTCAGCCGAACCCGGCGGGCACTTAGCGGAGAATCGCCGGGGTGGGTAGGTGCTTTCAACGGCCCCCGGCCGGCGCGGCGGTGACCCCGCAGGCGTGATTGGCGGCGATTCTCTGGCCACCGGAGAATTGGCTGCCCGGCATCGGAGCGGCATGGCGCAATCCTCCCCCCCCCCCCCCCCCCCCCCCCCCCGGCGATTCTCCGACCCCGCCCAGGATCGGAGGATCCCGGCCATGATCTATGGAAAGGAACTTCTGACAATATAGTATACCTCAGAACTGCAATAGAATATCAATCACATTTAGATATATCAAGTCCTGGAACTGTTATGGGCCAGGGTTTAGAGAACTCCAAAGTGTATCATGGAGTTCACCTGACCCACAACTTTTAATAGATTGTGGTATGGGGAGCACACAGCCCACTCTACAGGTGCGGTGCAGCAGAAATGGAAAAGTATTTTTTAAAACAAAACAATGTTTATTCTATGAACTCAAGTTAACCTTTTTAAAACATACAGTGAACATCTTAGCAACCATCAATGCAAATATAACTCCCAAAGAATACAACACTAAATAATCCTTAAGCTTTCCTTTTAACGTCCATAAAAACCTTTAAAACACAAAGATCAGGTTTAAATTCACTATTGAGAGCAGTTATTAGTTTTAAATCATCAAAGGATCGATTTGCAGTCTTTAGATTACAGAGAGAGACTAATACACCTTCTGACTGTGACTGCAGCTATCCCGCTCTGAAAAACGAAACTAAAACACACCCTGGAGCAAACAGCCTAAAATGAAAGTAAAAAGCTGACAGACTGCCCAGCATCACCCACACTCTGACATCACTGATAATCACTCATTTCTTAAAGGTGCATTTCTTAAACACCCATTTCTTAAAGGTACTCTCACTACAGATATTTCTGTACATACCCATTTATAAACACCCATTTCTTAAAGGTACTCTCACATGACAGAACTGTACCCACAATCGGGCGGCCCAATGGCACAGCTGTTTGCACTGGTGCCTCACAGCGCCAGGAACCTGGCTTCAATTCCAGCCTCGGGTGATTGTGTAGAGTTTACACATTTTCCCCATGTCTATAAGGGTTTCCTCCGGATGTTCCGGTTTCCTCCCACAGTCCAAAAATGTACAGGTTACCTGTCTGACCACCTAACTTTGTATCATCGGCAAACTTCGCTAGAATGCCCCCAGTCCCTTCATCCAGATCATTAATATATATGGTGAACAGCTGCGGCCCCAACACTGAACCCTGTGGGACACCGCTGGTCACCGGCTGCCATTCCGAAAAAGAACCTTTTATCCCAACTCTCTGCCTTCTGTCAGACAGCCAATCCTCAACCCATGCCAGTAGCTCACCTTGAACACCATGGGCCCTCACCTTACTCAGCAGCCTCCTGTGTGGCACCTTATCAAAGGCCTTTTGGAAATCCAGATAGACCACATCCACTGGGTTTCCCTGGTCTAACCTACTTGTCACCTCCTCAAAGAATTCTAACAGGTTCGTCAGGCACGACCTCCCCTTACTAAATCCATGTTGACTTGTTCTAATCCGACCCTGCTCTTCCAAGAATTTAGAAATCTCATCCCTAACGATCGATTCTAGAATTTTACCAACAACCGAGGTTAGGCTAATTGGCCTATAATTTTCCATCTTTTGTCTTGATCCTTTCTTGAACAAGGGGGTTACAACAGCGATCTTCCAATCGTTCGGGACTTTCCCTGACTCCAGTGATTTTTGAAAGATCTCAACCAACGCTTCCGCTATTTCTTCAGCCACCTCCCTCAGAACTCTAGGGTGTAGCCCATCGGGGCCCGGAGATTTGTCAATTTTAAGACCTTTTAGCTTTTTTAGCACCATCTCTTTTGTAATGGCAACCATACTCAACTCAGCCCCCTGACCCTCTATAATTTTTGGGATATTACTCATGTCTTCCACTGTGAAGACAGACGCAAAGTACTTATTAAGTTCTCCAGCCATTTCCTCGTCTCCCATCACTAGCCTTCCGGAATCAGTTTGAATTGGCCCAATGTCTACTTTGGCCTGTCGTTTGTTTCTTATGTATTGAAAGAAACTTTTACTATCATTTCTTATATTACTGGCTAGCCTGCCTTCATATTTGATCCTCTCCTTCCTTATTTGTCTCTTTGTTAACCTCTGTTTGTTTTTGTAGCCTTCCCAATCTTCTGATTTCCCAGTGCTTTGGCCACTTTATAGGATCTCTCTTTTTCTTTGATACATTTCCTGACCTCCTTTGTCAGCCATGGCTGTCTAATCCCTCCCCGGATAATCTTTCTTTTCTTGGGGATGAACCTCTGTACAGTGTCCTCAATTATGCATACAAACTCCTGCCATTTTTGCTCTGCTGTCTTCCCCACTAGGGTCTGCTTCCAGTCGATTTTCGCCAGTTCCTCTCTCATGCCCTCGTAATTACCTTTATTTAACTGTAACACCATTACATCCGATTTTGCCTTCTCTCTTTCAAACTGCAGACTGAACTCAACCCTATTATGATCACTGCTTCCTAAGTGTTCCCTTACTTTAAGATCTTTTATAAAGTCTGGTTCATTACATAGCACTAGGTCCAGAATAGCCTGCTCCCTTGTGGGCTCCATGACAAGCTGTTCCAAAAAGCCATCTTGTAAGCATTCCATGAATTCCTTTTCTTTGGATCCACTGGCTACGTTATTTACCCAATCCACCTGCATATTGAAGTCCCCCATGATCACCGTGACCTTGCCTTTCTGACATGCCTTTTCTATTTCCTGGTACATGTTGCGCCCCTGGTCCTGGCCACTGTTAGGAGGTCTGTACATAATTCCCATTATGGTTTTTTTCCCTTTGTGGTTCCTCAATTCTACCCACACAGACTCCACATCATCCGACCCTATGTCGTTTCGTGCCATAGATTTAATTTTGTTCTTAACTAACAAGGCAACCCCACCCCCTCGGCCCACCTCCCTGTCTTTTCGATAGGTTGTATATCCTTGGATGTTTAACTGCCAGTCCTGAACCCCCTGCAGCCATGTCTCTGTGATGCCTACCACATCATAATCATTCACGATGATCTGTGCCATTAGTTCGTCTACTTTGTTACAAATGCTATGAGCATTCAGGTAAAGTGCCTTAATGCTAACTTTCTTATCATTACAGATATTGGAAGTCCTAAGATGTCCAAAGTTATCCTTCCTTTTTGTTGAATTCCTAGTCTGCCTCAAGCTTAAATCCACCTGCCTACATGTTATCCTCCTGCGTATCTTGCCATTTAACTCCATGCTCCCTGTCGCTTTCACTTTCCCTTCCCCCCAACTCAGAAGTTTAAAGTCCTACTGACCACCCTATTTATCCTCTTCGCTAGAACACTGGTTCCAGATCGGTTCAGGTGGAGACCGTCCCAACGGTACAGATCCCCCCGGTTCCAAAACTGATGCCAATGTCCCATGAAGTGGAATCCCTCTTTCCCACACCAATCCCTTAGCCACGTGTTTACTTCCCTACTTTTCTTGTCCCTATGCCAATTGGCACGTGGCTCGGGCAGTAATCCGGAGATTATGACCCTTGAGGACCTGTATTTCAATTTTCTTCCAAGTGCTTGATAGTCCCCGAACAGGTCCTCCACCCTAGCTTTACCTATGTTGTTAGTCCCAACATGGACCACAACAACTGGATCCTCCCCCTCCCGCTCCAATATCCTTTCAAGCCGGTCAGAGATGTCCCGCACCCTGGCACCGGGCAGGCAACACACCATGCGAGACTCCTGATCCGGCTTGCATAGGATACTATCTGTCCCCCTAATTATAGAATCCCCTATAACAACTACTTGTCTTTTTACTCCCCCCTCTTGAATGGCCTTCTGCACCATGGTACCGTGGTCAGCTGGCTCATCCTGTCCAGAGCCCTTTTCCTCATCCATACAGGGAGCAAGAGTCTCATACCTGTTGGACAAGGTCAAGGGCTGAGGCTCCTGCACTCCTGAACTCAGGTTCCCCCTGTCCGTGTGGAGTTTGCACATTCTCCCCATGCCTGCGTGAGTCTCACCCCCACCACCTAAAAAATGTGCAGGCTAGGTGCATTGGTCATGCTAAATTGCCCCTTAATTGAAAGAAAAGCATGGGGTACTCGAAATGTATTCTTTTCAAACTCTGTCAATCAGCTAGTACAAACACCATGACTATCTTCTGTCACTGAAGATTCTGTGAATGTGGTTGGGCACCAGTCCTCCTGGCTAATGTTCCATTTGTGTTTCTTTTTTTTTTGCCTTGCCATTGAGGCTGACCCTCCCATTTCTCCCCTCTCTACATAGCAATACAACATACTGCACAACATGATCATGTTGTTTGCATAGAGATGGAGATGTGCAGGTTAAGTGGGGTTATGGGGATAGGGTGGGGAGGTGAGTCTAGTAGGGTCTTTCAGAGGGTTGGCGCAGACCCGATGGGCCAAATGGCCTCCGCCTGCACTGTAGGGATGCTATGGATTCTACCTATATTCCACCTTAATTTGAAGGTTTACCAATGATGGAATTACCAAGGGCTTTAAAATGTAATAGGAGGAGGAGCGATGACGGTGGCTACCCGAAGGCGGGCCGGAGGAGGTGCGGGACGTGGGACGTGGGCTGGAGGCTGGCCCAAGAGGGACTCTGGTTGATCGGCGTAGCAGGGGTGGGGGTGTGGTAAGGGTGGACTCTGAAGCGAAGGGGGTGGGGATTTTGATCAATAGGCAGGTGGCGTTTGAAGTGGGATGTGTAGTGGCAGACTCTGGGAGAAGGTATGTTATGGTGAGCGGGAAACTGGAGGAGATGCCGGTGGTGTTAGTGAACATCTATCCCCCGAACTTGGATGATGTGCAATTTATGAGGTGGGTGCTGGGGAGAATCCCTGACCTGGACTCTCATTGGGTAATTATGGAGCGGGTGGGGGGACTTCAATATGGTCCTGGATCCAAGACTGGACTGGTCGAGCTTGAGGTCGGGGAGGGTGTCAGCAACAGCTAATGAGCTCCAGGGGTTCATGGAGCACATGGGGGGGGCTGGAGATTTGGGAGACTGAGGGCAAAATAATTTTAATTCTACTCCCATGTGCACAAGGTGTACTCCTGAATAGACTTTTTTGTGTTTGACAAGATGTTGTTGGCAGGGTTGGGTGATATTGCGTATTCGGCAATAGCGGTGTCGGACCATGCCCCCCATTGGGTGGGCCTACGAGTGAGCAAAGGAGGGGCCCAGCACCCACAATGGAGGCTGGATGTGGGACTGTTGGCGGAGGAAGAGGTGTGTGAGCGGGTGAGGAAGGCCATCCAGGGATATGTGGAAATTAATGACACGCGGGAGGTTTCGGCAGGTAACGGTTTGGGAGACACTGAAGGCAGTGGTCGGGGGAAGTTTATTTTGATTCTGGCGCATAGGGAAAAGGCAGAGCGGGGCGAGACAGAGAGGCTACTGGAGGAAATCCTGCAGGTGGACAGGACTTATGTAAAGGCCCCAGAGGCGGGGATGCTAAAGGAACGGCAGGGTGGGGGGGGGGGGGGGGGGGGGGGTTATATTGTTTTGTTCTTGTTGAAACCCAGATGTTTAAAAATTGTTAAAATTATAAATGCCTCAATCAAATATTTTCTAAAGAAAGAAATGATGTAATTAGCCAGGGTGACAATGAGAAGCCTTCATCCTCCAGCAACCAGTCATGCTGCGCACTTACTCCTTCATGATGCTGATCGGGTATCATACATCAATTGACATTTTCTAGTGGGTTTTTACTGTTTGGACATGGGGCTCAGTGGCTAGGGTTCGGTTATCTTCTTGACAGCATTAGTTTGCATGCCTTCAGGTTTGAAAATATACTAGAACAGGAGGGCCATGTGAAGATTGCTGTTTTCATCCCTTAAACTGACATAACCACCTCTAGATGGCACACCTCCTGGTTGACTGCAAACATCATATGTTGACAAATGTGAGGTTATCCATTTTGGTAGGAATAACAGCAAACGGGATTATTATTTAAATGATAAAATATTAAAGCATGCTGCTGTGCAGAGAGACCTGGGTGTGCTAGTGCATGAGTCACAGAAAGTTGGTTTACAGGTGCAACAAGTGATTAAGAAGGCAAATGGAATTTTGACCTTCATTGCTAGAGGGATGGAGTTTAAGACTAGGGAGGTTATGCTGCAATTGTATACGGTGTTAGTGAGGCCACACCTGGAGTATTGTGTTCAGTTTTGGTCTCCTTACTTGAGAAAGGACATACTGGCACTGGAGGGTGTGCAGAGGAGATTCACTAGGTTAATCCCACAGCTGAAGGGGTTGGATTACGAGGAGAGGTTGAGTAGACTGGGACTGTACTCGTTGGAATTTAGAATGATGAGGGGGGATCTTATAGAAACATATAAAATTATGAAGGGAATAGATAGGATAGATGCGGGCAGGTTGTTTCCACTGGCGGGTGAAAGCAGAACTAGGGGGCATAGCCTCAAAATAAGGGGAAGTAGATTGAGGACTGAGTTTAGGAGGAACTCCTTCACCCAAAGGGTTGTGAATCTATGGAATTCCTTGCCCAGTGAAGCAGTAGAGGCTCCTTTATTAAATGTTTTTAAGATAAAGATAGATAGTTTTTTTAAGAATAAAGGGATTAAGGATTATGGTGTTCGGACCAAAAGTGGAGCTGAGTCCACAAAAGATCAGCCATGATCTCATTAAATGGCGGGGCAGGCTCGAGGGGCCAGATGGCCTACTCCTGCTCCTAGTTCTTATGTTCTTATCACCAACCGTAACCTGGTAACTGACCCAAATGAAGTCCCTTGGATTCAACCTTCCATGGAATATCTGAACAACTCTCAATCACTTGAGGATGGGCCAGGGTAGATTTGGCCATTTGCTCCACAAGTGGAACATGAGGAACAACTCAAATTGTGACTGTGGCCATCCAAGTCAGACCATCGTCCCAATACTAATTTTCTGCCCTAAGACATCCATTCCTGGTGGCATCACAGCCATTCACATTGCATCAACTGAAGCCATTGAATAGATGGTTAACTTTGACATCGAACTATAACTGTTTCCCCAGCCATAAAAATAATTTTTTTAATGACATCATTCTGGCCCTGTAATCCGATACCACTTGCACATTGAGGAAATAAAAACATTACCTGTCACCCTGGTTTAGTGTTTCTCTTCTCTCGAAGTCAGAAATTTGTGAGTTCAAGTTTCAATCCAAGGAACTGAGTGCACATCTTAGGCTAGCACTTCATTGTCACTGTGAGGGAATGTTACATTGTTGGAAATGCTATTTAAACAAGATCCAGCTGGTGTTGATGTGGCTATAAGGGATTTCAGCGCTCTGTTTTAAGACGTGTAAGGGACTTGACCTGGCCAACATTTAGCTTTCTGCCAACACCACCAAAGCTATTTAATTGCTCATTAGTGTCGTTTGTGCAATCTTGCTGTACCAATTGGCTGCCGTGTTTATCTACCGAGTAGCGACCACACTTCAAAACTAATTGGCTAAGAAACATTTGGGGATATTCTAAGGACGTAAACAGCACAATATAAATGTAACTTCATTCTTCTTCTTTGTTTTTTACATGTCACGGAATACCCCAATGATCTTGTACTCTAAATAAGGTCCTAAATAAGCAAAAAGCTTATTCCTAGTAAAGTTACTGTGTCACTCACGTTGTCTCCTTTTCACGGAGTGTTCTCCCCAGCGTATAACATGTATCTATTAACACAGACAGAATTTATGGTGTTTTCTTACTACCTTAATCACTGTGATTTGTATGTGAGGGCTGTGTGTTTTTATTATCTGCAGAGTGATTGTCCAAATTAAACCATTCCAGCAGCAAGCTTATTGTGAATTTAAAAGCAAGGAAGGTTATTTATCAGCAGACATTTTCCCCGAAGGCTTGAAAACGCTCACTCACTCAACTCGCCCACACTATCGCTCACACAAAACTTAAATACACCTGAGAGAAAAAAATTACGATTTCTTCTGCCTCGCCCACTGCAAGAACTCTACAGGCGAAGGGCAGACAATGGAGAACTCCATTGACCTCGGGCAGGATTCTCCGGTTGCTGGGCGAATGCGGCCGGAGAAGCCTGCTCTAAGTATTGATGCCAGGCAGGATTTGTGGACTTACACGACAGCAAACCAACGCTGCACCTGGACGGATTTAGTGACCATGGAGGGGCTAGCACTGCCGCCATGTGGAACACAATCGATTCCAATGAGAAACGGCGCGGGATTCGCCAGCTCTGTGATTGACACTTGGGAGGCTGACAAGCTGCAACTGCATCTCCGCATTACACTCCCCACACACACACTCATCCCAGTCAACAAGATGGCACTGGTTGCACTGGAGCGCACCCATCCCTCTGATGGGTCGGCTGGGCCAGAGAGCACCTGGGAGGGGTGCCCTGGCAGGACACCCATACAACCTGTGGCCCTAAGTTCACAGTGGGCATGCACAACTGCATGTCTGCCTTGCAGGCTGCGGCAATGATGCTCCATTTCCGTCTATCCCGACCCCACAGCCAACCTCCTGGCCACCCCCGGCCCTAGCAGTAGCTCCCCGGCCAGCGGCACAACTATCAGCAAACTATGGCGACGTTGGACCCTTTCCTTACCCCCTCTCTCTCCCTCATCAGCCACGGCGCCTATTTCACGATTCTTAAAAGCATAGGTGACTCTCCCAGTCGGGAATTTGCCCCAGTGGAGGCAGAGCATCGTGGAGGCCCCAGAGAATACCAGGTCAGGCCCACTAATGATATGCCAACGGCGTTTACTGTACGTACATTCTGGAATGCATTGACACACCTGTCAAAGCGCCAGAGAATTGTAATTTGGCGTGAAACCAGCGCCCTCCGCAATTTTGGCGTCAAACCTGATTCTCTGCCCAATCGCGTTTCCCGATTTCAGCGTCGCCTGTCAGAGAATCCCTCCTCTTCTCTTCGTTAAGAATCTCCCAGCGTAAAGGTATTACTTTTATTACCACATTTGCTTGGAAGACTTAAGCTGAATGACTTCCAGTGAAATCTATATCTGAGTAGTTTCTTGTTGAACTTCTCTAGTGGCCCAAAAAATGGCTTCTTCACCATGTGAAAGTTCAAAGTCATTTTTTCAAAAAGGGCTGACGTGTTAATTTCACACATTGTGAGTTTGAGACAGCCAGTCTCTTTGTATCTGACTGACCCGTTTAATTTGAAATTACCTTTTGAATTCATTTCAGGAAAAGGCACTGAGTCAATATCAGTCTGGAAAGTTCCTTTTGTTCCCTCTTGAGACCAGGGAAGGAATTCACTCCACAAGAGAAGTCAAGAGATTTTCATGTGGCCATCTTTTTGTAGCCTTTTGTTTTTATTTCTTCATATAAGAAGTGCTGACTGCAAATCCATAACGTTGTGGAACAGGGCACTACCTAGCACCTTAATGTAGCAAACTAACGCACGGTGCCTGTTGCAACCAGGTGAGGAGGGGGTGAAAGACTCCCCTTTTCACACTCTTTCAATTGTAACAGGTTTTTATTAATCTAGAGGGATGTACTTGCCAATAAACACTTGCAATGGTTTATACGCCATGATTATAAAATAACAAATCATAAAGGTATTCTTAAACTTAGCAAAGAAAGAGGTTGGTTTTATTGTACTTACCCCAGTGTGCAAAATAACAATAAAACATACGCCGACTGCCATGCACAGTCACACACTCAAAGGGCCCACACACACAAATACAGATGAGAGACTGAGGAAGCATGGGTTGATCAAATTAGAATCCTTAAGTAAAAGGAGCACGTGGGCACTCCTTCAGTGGTCCTGATGTTTCGATCTAGTCAATTTGGTTGTTCCTCTGGAGATAGTGGAGTTGAGCAGAATTTCTGTATTAAATGGTCCCTGGTCAGAGTAGGAATCCCCCTGCTTGGTCTCAATCAGTTAACAGGACTCACAATGTCCCAGAAAGGGTGGAGAGAAAGCAAGGCTCAACAGCTTCAGCTGCTTGTCCTCAGCATCTCAGTATCTCAGCCTCAACTCTCTGCAAAAATGTGTCTTCTTTAACACACAAAAGGGGTTTGCTGGAGTTGTGATTAGCCCCAGGTGAGGATCCAGGCAAGACCCTTCGATTTATCACTGTCCTGCTGGGATACCCCCAAGCCGCTACAAACCCGAGTGAGGAGAGATGACTGACTCCATGTCTTCATTCACCCCACCCTCTGCTGGTAGGAACAAGGTTTAATCTCACAATATTCCCTTTCACTTGGATACTTTTTCCAGACTCAAGTTTAAAAAGGAGGTCATTTAACAAGGCTTCTTGAGTTAAGATGAGTAGGTTTACTAACTACTAAAAGGGTAAGGATAAATGGCAAAACTCATGCATCTACATTCATATAGATAAAAAGTAAGAAATTAGTTGAATAGTAAGTATATATAAATAAAACATTATACGGAACAGTCCTTGGCTTGCGATGATGACATGGATAGCTGTTACGAATTGATTCCACTATAGTTAACCTCTGCAGGCAAGTAGGCAATTCTTCGATTCAGGTGTTCTATGGTTTAGTAGAGATATTTTAGTTCTTTTTTCAGCTGCGATCGTTTTTTTGCTGGCTGGTTGACTTCCACAGTCAGAGAAAGAGTTTTTAGATATTCCAGCAAAAGATGGTTATTTCCTTTTTCCGGGGCACTGCTTCTGGTACAATATCATACACCTTCATTGTGGAAAACTTCCAGCTGCTTTTTGTCACAGTGCTCACATGCACAGACAGACTAGCAGGGCAGATACAGCCAGGCACGCACTGGGCAGTTCTCTCAGCAGGTTTTTGACCCCCTTCTCTGTGTATTCCACCAGACCCAGAATCCACTAGTCAGTCAAGGAGGCAATTACACACAGAGTCTTTCAGATGAGATACCTATTATGTTCTTTTGTCTTTACCAGAGATGGTGATCAGTCTTTGGCTGTTTTTCCTTCTCTCGAAAAACAGGGAGGATTTCCATTGTCCCTTAGAAAATCAGTGAGGGATCCTCGTGTGGGCGAATCAGTGAGAGACCCGCATGTGGGTGAATCAATAATAGACCCTCATGTGGGTGAATCAGTGAGACCCTCATGTGGGTGAATCAATGAGCGACCCTCATGTGGGTGAATCAGTGAGAGGCCCTCATGTGGGTGAATCAGTGAGAGCCCCTCATGTGGGTGAATCCATGTGAGACCCTCATGTGGGTGAATCCGTGTGAGACCCTCATGTTGGTGAATCAATGAGCGACCCTCTTGTGGGTGAATCAGTGTGAGACCATCGTGTGGGTGAATCAGTGTGAGACCCTCGTGTGGGTGAATCAGTGTGAGACCCTCGTGTGGGTGAATCTGTATGAGACCCTCGTGTGGGTGAATCAGTGAGAGACCCTCATGTGGGTGAATCAGTGAGAGACCCTCGTGTGGGTGAATCAGTGAGAGACCCTCGTGTGGGTGAATCAGTGAGAGACCCTCATGTGGGTGAATCAGTGTGAGACCCTCATGTGGGTGAATCAGTGAGAGGCCCTCTTGTGGGTGAATCAATAAGAGACCCTCATGTTCGTGAATCAGTGAGAGACCCTCGTGTGGGTGAATCAATAAGAGACCCTTGTGTGAGTGAATTAGTGAGAGCCCCTCATGTGGGTGAATCAGTGAGAGACCCTCATGTGGGTGAATCAGTGAGAGACGCTCATGTGGGTGAATCAGTGAGAGAGACCCTCATGTGGGTGAATCAGTGAGAGACCCTCATGTGGGTGAATCAGTGAGAGACGCTCATGTGGGTGAATCAATAAGAGACCCTCATGTGGGTGAATCAATGAGAGGACCTCGTGTGGGTGAATCAGTGAGAGCCCCTCATGTTGGTGAATCAGTGTGAGACCCTCATGTGGGTGAATCAGTGAGAGGCCCTCGTGTGGGTGAATCAATAAGAGACCCTCATGTTCGTGAATCAGTGAGAGACCCTCGTGTGGGTGAATCAATAAGAGACCCTTGTGTGAGTGAATTAGTGAGAGCCCCTCATGTGGGTGAATCAGTGAGACCCTCATGTGGGTGAATCAATGAGCGACCCTCATGTGGGTGAATCAGTGAGAGGCCCTCATGTGGGTGAATCAGTGAGAGCCCCTCATGTGGGTGAATCCATGTGAGACCCTCATGTGGGTGAATCCGTGTGAGACCCTCATGTTGGTGAATCAATGAGCGACCCTCTTGTGGGTGAATCAGTGTGAGACCATCGTGTGGGTGAATCAGTGTGAGACCCTCGTGTGGGTGAATCAGTGTGAGACCCTCGTGTGGGTGAATCTGTATGAGACCCTCGTGTGGGTGAATCAGTGAGAGACCCTCATGTGGGTGAATCAGTGAGAGACCCTCGTGTGGGTGAATCAGTGAGAGACCCTCGTGTGGGTGAATCAGTGAGAGACCCTCATGTGGGTGAATCAGTGTGAGACCCTCATGTGGGTGAATCAGTGAGAGGCCCTCTTGTGGGTGAATCAATAAGAGACCCTCATGTTCGTGAATCAGTGAGAGACCCTCGTGTGGGTGAATCAATAAGAGACCCTTGTGTGAGTGAATTAGTGAGAGCCCCTCATGTGGGTGAATCAGTGAGAGACCCTCATGTGGGTGAATCAGTGAGAGACGCTCATGTGGGTGAATCAGTGAGAGAGACCCTCATGTGGGTGAATCAGTGAGAGACCCTCATGTGGGTGAATCAGTGAGAGACGCTCATGTGGGTGAATCAATAAGAGACCCTCATGTGGGTGAATCAATGAGAGGACCTCGTGTGGGTGAATCAGTGAGAGCCCCTCATGTTGGTGAATCAGTGTGAGACCCTCATGTGGGTGAATCAGTGAGAGGCCCTCGTGTGGGTGAATCAATAAGAGGCCCTCATGTGGGTGAATCAGTGAGAGTCCCTCATGTGGGTGAATCAGTGAGAGACCCTCATGTGGGTGAATCAGTGAGAGACCCTCATGCGGGTGAATCAGTGAGAGACCCTCATGTGGGTGAATCAGTGAGAGACGCTCATGTGGGTGAATCAGTGAGAGAGACCCTCATGTGGGTGAAGCAGTGAGAGACCCTCATGTGGGTGAATCAGTGAGAGGCCCTCGTGTGGGTGAATCAATAAGAGGCCCTCATGTGGGTGAATCAGTGAGAGTCCCTCATGTGGGTGAATCAGTGAGAGACCCTCATGTGGGTGAATCAGTGAGAGACCCTCATGCGGGTGAATCAGTGAGAGACCCTCATGTGGGTGAATCAATGAGAGGCTCTCATGTGGGTGAATCAGTGAGAGACCCTCATGTGGGTGAATCAGTGAGAGCCCTCGTGTGGGTGAATCAGTGAGAGACCCTCATGTGGGTGAATCAGTGAAAGACCCTCATGTGGGTAAATCAATAAGAGATCCTCGTGTGGGTGAATCAGTGAAAGACCCTCATGTGGGTGAATCAATAAGAGATCCTCATGTGGGTGAATCAATGAGAGACACTCATGTGGGTGAATCAATAAGAGATCCTCGTGTGGGTGAATCAATGAGAGCGCCTCTTGTGGGTGAATCAGTGAGGGACCCTCATGTGGGTGAATCAATGAGAGGCCCTCATGTGGGTGAATCAGTGAGAGACCCTCATGTGGGTGAATCAGTGAGAGCCCTCGTGTGGGTGAATCAGTGAGAGACCCTCATGTGGGTGAATCAGTGAAAGACCCTCATGTGGGTAAATCAATAAGAGATCCTCGTGTGGGTGAATCAGTGAAAGACCCTCATGTGGGTGAATCAATAAGAGATCCTCATGTGGGTGAATCAATGAGAGACACTCATGTGGGTGAATCAATAAGAGATCCTCGTGTGGGTGAATCAATGAGAGCGCCTCTTGTGGGTGAATCAGTGAGGGACCCTCATGTGGGTGAATCAGTGTGAGACCCTCTTGTGGGTGAATCAGTGAGAGACTCTCATGTGGGTGAATCAGTCAGAGGCCCTCATGTGGGTGAATCAGTGAGAGCCCCTCATGTGGGTGAATCCATGTGAGACCCTCATGTGGGTGAATCCGTGTGAGACCCTCATGTTGGTGAATCAATGAGCGACCCTCTTGTGGGTGAATCAGTGTGAGACCATCGTGTGGGTGAATCAGTGTGAGACCCTCGTGTGGGTGAATCAGTGTGAGACCCTCGTGTGGGTGAATCTGTGTGAGACCCTCGTGTGGGTGAATCAGTGAGAGACCCTCATGTGGGTGAATCAGTGAGAGACCCTCGTGTGGGTGAATCAGTGAGAGACCCTCGTGTGGGTGAATCAGTGAGAGACCCTCATGTGGGTGAATCAGTGTGAGACCCTCATGTGGGTGAATCAGTGAGAGGCCCTCTTGTGGGTGAATCAATAAGAGACCCTCATGTTCGTGAATCAGTGAGAGACCCTCGTGTGGGTGAATCAGTGAGAGACCCTTGTGTGAGTGAATTAGTGAGAGCCCCTCATGTGGGTGAATCAGTGAGAGAGACCCTCATGTGGGTGAATCAGTGAGAGACCCTCATGTGGGTGAATCAGTGAGAGACGCTCATGTGGGTGAATCAATAAGAGACCCTCATGTGGGTGAATCAATGAGAGGACCTCGTGTGTGTGAATCAGTGAGAGCCCCTCATGTTGGTGAATCAGTGTGAGACCCTCATGTGGGTGAATCAGTGAGAGGCCCTCGTGTGGGTGAATCAATAAGAGGCCCTCATGTGGGTGAATCAGTGAGAGTCCCTCATGTGGGTGAATCAGTGAGAGACCCTCATGTGGGTGAATCAGTGAGAGACCCTCATGCGGGTGAATCAGTGAGAGACCCTCATGTGGGTGAATCAGTGAGAGACGCTCATGTGGGTGAATCAGTGAGAGAGACCCTCATGTGGGTGAAGCAGTGAGAGACCCTGATGTGGGTGAATCAGTGAGAGGCCCTCGTGTGGGTGAATCAATAAGAGGCCCTCATGTGGGTGAATCAGTGAGAGTCCCTCATGTGGGTGAATCAGTGAGAGACCCTCATGTGGGTGAATCAGTGAGAGACCCTCATGCGGGTGAATCAGTGAGAGACCCTCATGTGGGTGAATCAATGAGAGGCCCTCATGTGGGTGAATCAGTGAGAGACCCTCATGTGGGTGAATCAGTGAGAGCCCTCGTGTGGGTGAATCAGTGAGAGACCCTCATGTGGGTGAATCAGTGAAAGACCCTCATGTGGGTAAATCAATAAGAGATCCTCGTGTGGGTGAATCAGTGAAAGACCCTCATGTGGGTGAATCAATAAGAGATCCTCATGTGGGTGAATCAATGAGAGACACTCATGTGGGTGAATCAATAAGAGATCCTCGTGTGGGTGAATCAATGAGAGCGCCTCTTGTGGGTGAATCAGTGAGGGACCCTCATGTGGGTGAATCAGTGTGAGACCCTCTTGTGGGTGAATCAGTGAGAGACTCTCATGTGGGTGAATCAATGGGCGACCCTCATGTGGGTGAATCAGTGAAAGACCCTCATGTGGGTGAATCAGTGAGAGCCCTCGTGTGGGTGAATCAGTGAGAGACCCTCATGTGGGTGAATCAGTGAAAGACCCTCATGTGGGTAAATCAATAAGAGATCCTTGTGTGGGTGAATCAGTGAAAGACCCTCATGTGGGTGAATCAATAAGAGATCCTCATGTGGGTGAATCAATGAGAGACACTCATGTGGGTGAATCAATAAGAGATCCTCGTGCGGGTGAATCAATGAGAGCGCCTCTTGTGGGTGAATCAGTGAGGGACCCTCATGTGGGTGAATCAGTGTGAGACCCTCTTGTGGGTGAACCAGTGAGAGACTCTCATGTGGGTGAATCAATGGGAGACCCTCATGTGGGTGAATCAGTGAAAGACCCTCATGTGGGTGAATCAGTAAGAGATCCTCGTGTGGGTGAATCAATGAGAGACCCTCATGTGGGTGAATCAGTGAGAGACCCTCATGTGGGTGAATCAGTGAGAGACCCTCATGTGGGTGAATCAGTGAAAGACCCTCATGTGGGTGAATCAATAAGAGATCCTCGTGTGGGTGAATCAATGAGAGACCCTCATGTGGGTGAATCAGTGAGAGCCCTCATGTGGGTGAATCAGTGAGAGACCCTCATGTGGGTGAATCAGTGAAAGGCCTTCATGTGGGTGAATCAGTGAGAGACCCTCATGTGGGTGAATCAGTGAGAGGCCCTCATCTGGGTGAATCAGTGAGAGACCCTCGTGTGGGTGAATCAGTGAGAGACCCTCATGTGGGTGAATCAATGAGAGACCCTCATGTGGGTGAATCAGTGAGAGACCCTCATGTGGGTGAATCAGTGCGAGACCCTCATGTGGGTGAATCAGTGAAAGACCCTCATGTGGGTGAATCAATAAGAGATCCTCGTGTGGGTGAATCAATGAGAGACCCTCATGTGGGTGAATCAGTGAGAGCCCTCATGTGGGTGAATCAGTGAGAGACCCTCATGTGGGTGAATCAGTGAAAGGCCTTCATGTGGGTGAATCAGTGAGAGACCCTCATGTGGGTGAATCAGTGAGAGGCCCTCATCTGGGTGAATCAGTGAGAGGCCCTCATGTGGGTGAATCAGTGAGAGACCCTCATGTGGGTGAATCAATGAGAGACCCTCATGTGGGTGAATCAGTGAGAGACCCTCATGTGGGTGAATCAGTGCGAGACCCTCATATGGGTGAATCAGTGAAAGACCCTCATGTGGGTGAATCAATAAGAGATCCTAGTGTGGGTGAATCAATGAGAGACCCTCATGTGGGTGAATCAGTGAGAGACCCTCATGTGGGTGAATCAATAAGAGACCCTCATGTGGGTGAATCAATAAGAGACCCTCATGTGGGTGAATCAGTGAGAGACCCTCATGTGGGTGAATCAATAAGAGACCCTCATGTGGGTGAATCAGTGAAAGACCCTCATGTGGGTGAATCAATAAGAGACCCTCGTGTGGGTGAATCAATGAGAGACCCTGATGTGGGTTAATCAGTGTGAGACCCTCATGTGGGTGAATCAGTGAGAGACCCTCATGTGGGTGAATCAATAAGAGACCCTTGTGTGGATGAATCAATGAGAGACCCTCATGTGGGTGAATCAGTGAGAGACCCTCATGTGGGTGAATCAGTTTGAGACCCGTATGTGGGTGAATCAGTGTGAGACCCTCATGTGGGTGAATCAATGAGAGACCCTCATGTGGGTGAATCAGTGAGAGACCCTCATGTGGGTGAATCAGTGCGAGACCCTCATATGGGTGAATCAGTGAAAGACCCTCATGTGGGTGAATCAATAAGAGATCCTAGTGTGGGTGAATCAATGAGAGACCCTCATGTGGGTGAATCAGTGAGAGACCCTCATGTGGGTGAATCAATAAGAGACCCTCATGTGGGTGAATCAATAAGAGACCCTCATGTGGGTGAATCAGTGAGAGACCCTCATGTGGGTGAATCAATAAGAGACCCTCATGTGGGTGAATCAGTGAAAGACCCTCATGTGGGTGAATCAATAAGAGATCCTCGTGTGGGTGAATCAATGAGAGACCCTCATGTGGGTGAATCAGTGAGAGACCCTCATGTGGGTGAATCAGTGAGAGACCCTCATGTGGGTGAATCAGTGAAAGACCCTCATGTGGGTGAATCAATAAGAGATCCTCGTGTGGGTGAATCAATGAGAGACCCTCATGTGGGTGAATCAGTGAGAGCCCTCATGTGGGTGAATCAGTGAGAGACCCTCATGTGGGTGAATCAGTGAAAGGCCTTCATGTGGGTGAATCAGTGAGAGACCCTCATGTGGGTGAATCAGTGAGAGGCCCTCATCTGGGTGAATCAGTGAGAGGCCCTCATGTGGGTGAATCAGTGAGAGACCCTCATGTGGGTGAATCAATGAGAGACCCTCATGTGGGTGAATCAGTGAGAGACCCTCATGTGGGTGAATCAGTGAGAGACCCTCATATGGGTGAATCAGTGAAAGACCCTCATGTGGGTGAATCAATAAGAGATCCTAGTGTGGGTGAATCAATGAGAGACCCTCATGTGGGTGAATCAGTGAGAGACCCTCATGTGGGTGAATCAATAAGAGACCCTCATGTGGGTGAATCAATAAGAGACCCTCATGTGGGTGAATCAGTGAGAGACCCTCATGTGGGTGAATCAATAAGAGACCCTCATGTGGGTGAATCAGTGAAAGACCCTCATGTGGGTGAATCAATAAGAGACCCTCGTGTGGGTGAATCAATGAGAGACCCTGATGTGGGTTAATCAGTGTGAGACCCTCATGTGGGTGAATCAGTGAGAGACCCTCATGTGGGTGAATCAATAAGAGACCCTTGTGTGGATGAATCAATGAGAGACCCTCATGTGGGTGAATCAGTGAGAGACCCTCATGTGGGTGAATCAGTTTGAGACCCGTATGTGGGTGAATCAGTGTGAGACCCTCATGTGGGTGAATCAGTGAGGGTCTAGCTTCACTTTTCCTAGTACCATGTGGGTGAATCAGTGAGCGACCCTGATGTGGGTGAATCAGTGTGAGACCCTCATTTAAAAAAAATCTCAACACATATTTCCTACCTCCTCTCGCAGCCCCCTCAGCCAACACACAAGCTCCACGATTTTTAAAACGTGGTTAGAACCACGCCATCAGGAAATCGGCCCATCCAGGCCGTAGAATCGCTGAGGCCCCGGAGAATCGGTCAATCGGGCACATAATGAAATGCAGACAGTACTTCCAGGCAGTGCAGCGGGTGCTGCGATTTCGTCGAGATGGGGGGGGGTCCGGAGAATCCAAAATTGGCGCGAAACCGGCATCAAACCCAATTTCGCCGTCGGAGTCGGTTCTCTGTCTGATCACGTTTTGCAATTTCGGCACGATGTCACAGAGAATCCAGCCCCCTGTTCCAAGGGGTGGGAAAGAGGCTGCCATCCATTTATCTCAACCAGACCTGGGTGAAATGGCAGAGGTGGTGAGTGCGTGGGGCCACAATGAGGATTGGACAGCAGTGCAGAAAGAAGCTGCATGACCTCTTCAAGGCGGCCCGGGTGAGTCCCAACATCCATGCCTCTGGCAGTACCCCCACCCCACACTCCCACACCCATCATCTCTCATCTCTGCTGTCACCAACACCCTCCACCATCCCAGAAACACTTAACATGGTTGGGCACATTAGTGAAGAGGCTCCTGTGGCCCTATCTGGTGCGCACTACGCAAATGCAGTGGTGCATCAGGTGGAGGGAGGAACTCTCAAGGTGGCAGACAGTGGAAGGGCAGCTCAACCTAGGACTAGCTGCCATCCAGACAGATCTAGAGGTTCTGGAAAGGGCAGGCCCTTCAATATTGGAGATGCAGTCACAGAGCCATGGACAGAGCAGGAGGGGGTGTCAGCAACCCATCCAGCACCTGTAGATGCAGTTGGAGGAATCCAACTGTCTGCGGGAGACGCTGCCGACCATGCATGTAACCCAGGCCAATGCCGCATGGGTGGCGTCTGTTGTGGTGGCCTTGCTTGCGAGGGTCATGTCCATAGGTCAGGCTTTCAAAGGCCTGGGGCACAATGTGTGGGCGGTGGCTGAGGTATATGTTTTGTGTACCAGGGCCACAGGGACAGTGCCGTGGCACTCCAAAGTGTGGTCCAATCATAACAGGCAATGGCCGACGTCAAGAGCATTGACCAGGTGCTGGCTGACCTGAACCACTGTAACTAGTTTAAATAATCTAGCTTTAAGTTAATACCCTGATACGTCTAGAGCTCTTCCTTGCTAGAATCCTAGCTTAGCACATTCTACAACACAGTAGCATCAGTTTAGTGCATTGTTGAAGCCATACACCAAACACCCAAGGTCCAAAATCGACAATGAACCTGGCTCAGCATGATACCTCATTGATGTGACCATCAATTCACTCGAGACACGATAGGAAGTAAACTGTCGCTTTAATAGACTTACAACTGAGCCTGCCTACGACCTGAAGAACTGAGGGCAGACTCACAAGGCTGCAGCACTTTATACTTCTGGTAGTGGGAGTGGCCATGGGCGGAGCCAAGGGTTGAGCCCTGTACAAGCTCCTCATCTCCCCATGTGGGCAGAGTCGTGCAACGGCTCACAGACAGCCCACAAGGACACAATACTATACAGTGTGATTTAAATGATGTACATTCACCACATTCACCCCCTGTAAAAAAATCAAGTCCGGCTGGGGTGACGGGTCTACAGGTTGAGCCGGTCCGGTGGTCGAGTCGTCTTTTGGGATCGGCGGAGCACCGGGGTTGCAGTCTCTTCGGATGGCTGAGTGGTGACGGGCAGTGTGGATCTGAGGGTGGACTCCGGGGGTGGTTCGTTCAGAGCTTCGTTCCTGACTGGTACGACGGGCGAAGGGGGGCACAGGAAACCTGTAGGCGTGGGGGCGCAGGACGTGGGGGGTCGGGTGGGGTGTAGTGTGAGGGGTACCTGGTGGTGGTGAATCCTGCAGGCGCCAGGTCCCGGAGAGAAACGGTGTGGGTTCGAGTGTAGCAGTAGTACCCTTTCTACTAGTGGGTCCGTTTTATGTGCTTCCGGAGGATAACCGGGCCCGGTGTCCTCAACCAAGATGGGAACGAAGCCCCCATGGTAGTGCCCCTAGGGAAAACAAATAATCGCTCGTGAGGAGTCTGATTAGTGGCAGTGCACAGGAGGGACCTAATTGCATGGAGCGCACCAGGGAGGACCTCCTGCCAGTGGGAGGTTGGCAGTTTCCTGGACCGTAGGGTCAGTAGGACGGTGTTCCAGACCGTCGCATTCTCCCTCTCCACCTGCCCGTTCCCCCTGGGGTTGTAGCTGGTAGTTCTGCTCGAGGCGATGCCCTTGTCGAGCAGGTACTGACGCAGCTCGTCGCTCATTAAGGACGAACCCCTGTCGCTGTGTATGTAGCTGGGGAAGCCGAACAGGGTGAAGACACTGTGCAGGGCTCTGATGACTGTATGGGAGGTCATATCGGGGCATGGGTTAGCAAACGGAAAGCGGGAGAATTCGTCTATGACGTTGAGGAAGTACACATTTCGATTGGTCGAGGCAAGTGGCCCTTTGAAATCGATGCTCAGGCGTTCAAAGGGCCAGGAAGCCTTTACCAGGTGGGCCCTGTCTGGTTTATAGAAGTGCGGTTTGCACTCCGCGCAGATCCGGCAATCCCTGGTGATGGCTTTTACCTCCTCGGTGGAGAAAGGCAGGTTACGGGCCTTGATGTAGTGGGCGAGCCGGGTGACCCCCGGGTGGCAGAGGTCGCTGTGGATATCCTTTAACCGGTCGTCTTGCGCGCTGGCGCATGTGCCGCGGGACAGGGCATCTGGGGGCTCGTTGAGCTTCCCCGGCCGATATATGATGTCATAATTATAGGTGGAGAGTTCGATCCTCCACCTCAAGATTTTATCGTTTTTTATTTTGCCCCTTTGCAAAGTTGTCGATACCCCCAAGCCGCTAGTTGTCGAACATGAAGGCAACCGATCTCTGGTCGGTGATGATGGTAAACCTCCTACCTGCGAGGTAGTGCCTCCAGTGCCGTATGGCTTCCACAATGGCTTGAGCTTCTTTTTTGACTGAGGAGTGTTGAAGTTCCGAAGCGGAGAGGGTTCGGGAGAAGAAAGCTACTGGTCTCCCTGCCTGATTCAGAGTGGCGGCGAGAGCGACCTCTGAGGCGTCGCTCTCCACCTGAAAGGGGACGGATTCATCCACCGCCCGCATGGTGGCTTTGGCGATGTCCTACTTGATGCAGTTGAAGGCCTGGCGGGCCTCGGCTGACAGTGGGAAGAGTGTGGTCTTAAATAGTGGGCGGGCTTTGTCCGCATACTGGGGGACCCACTGAGCGTAATAGGAGAAGAATCCCAGGCCCTCTTGAGGGCCCTGGGACAATGAGGGAGAGGGAGCTGTTATACGGTCCGGGTTGGGGCCCAGGACACCGTTTTCCACGACATAGCCTAGGATGGCTGGTCTGGTAGTGCGGAAAACGCATTTCTCCTTATTGTAGGTGAGATTGAGTTTCTGGGTGGTTTGGAGAAATCGGTGGAGGTTGGCATCGTGGTCCTGCTGATCATGGCCACAGATGGTGACGTTATCCAGGTACGGAAACGTGGCCCGCAGCCCGTACTGGTCCACCATTCAGTCCATCGCTCGTTGGAATACCGAGACACCATTCGTGACGCCAAAGGGGACCCGGAGGAAATGGAAGAGGCGGCCATCTGCCTCGAACGCCGTGTCATGGCGGTCCTCCGGGCAGATTGGGAGCTGGTGGTATGCAGACTTCAGATCTACCGTGGAGAATATGCGGTACTGGGCGATCTGATTAACCATGTCTGCAATTCTGGGGAGGGGGTACGCATCAAGGTGTGTGAACCGGCTAATGGTTTGGCTATAATCAACCACCATCCAGAACTTTTCCCCGGTCTTGACGACCACCACCTGAGCTCTCCGGGGGCTGTTACTGGCCTCTATGACTCCCTCACGTAGGAGCTGCTGGACTTCGGCTCTAATGAATACCCTGTCCTGCAGGCTATACTGCCTGCTGCGAGTGGCTACGGGTTTGCAGTTAGCAGTGAGATTAGTGAAGAGTGGAGGGGGGTCGATTTTTAGAGTCGCTAAGCTGCATGTAGTGAGAGGAGGTAGGGGTCCGCCGAAGCTGAGTGTGAGGCTTCTAAGATTGCACTGAAAATCGAGCCCAAGTAAGAGTGGGGCGCAGAGGTCTGGGAGAACGTACAGCTGGAAAATAGAGTAGCTGGCACCCTGTATTGTTAGGGTCGCAACGGTGCGCCCTTGTATTTGGACCGAGTGCGAACTCGAGGCGAGGGAGATAGTTTGCCGTGCAGGGAAGATAGGGAGCGAACAGCGTCTTACCAGGTCTGGATGCACGAAGCTCTCGGTGCTCCCGGAGTCGAAGAGGCATGGTGTCTTGTAGCCGTTGACCTGAACGGACATCATTGAGCTCCTGAGGTGCTTCGGACGCGACTGGTCCAACGTGACTGCGTTGAGTTGCGGGTAGTCAGTGGCTCGATCAGCAGTGCTGGAGTGGCCCCGTGATGACTGTCTGCGGAGGTCATAGTCGTCGAGGTGAACATCGGGTGATGGCCAAGATGGCGGCGCCGTTGATCGCACGTGGCGGGCGATGATGAAGATGGTGTCCAAGATGGCCGTCCCTGTGGATCGCATGTGGCGGGCGGTGAGGAAGATGGTGCCCAAGATGGCGGCCCCCATGACTCGCACATGGCCGGCCACATGGGGGAGGATTTCCAAGATGGCGGCCCCCATGAGTCGCACATGTCGGGCGGAGTCGGCAGACACGCTGCACCATTACGGGGTCTGCGGGCCTGCGAGTTGGGGGAGCGATTGCTCTGGACCGCGGGGGAGTTAGAGTGTTTCGATTTCGACAGGCATACTTTAGCATAATGTCCTTTTCGACCGCAGCTGCTGCAGGTCGCGTTACGGGCCGGGCAGTGCTGCCGAGGGTGTTGGGGCTGACCGCAAAAATGGCACGCTGGTGCTCCATAGTGGGCGGGTGGTGGCGCGGCACAGGCCTGGGGCAGTCGCTGGTCAGGGGAATGAGTTAAGACTTTGAAACGCGACTTCCATTGAGGTTGCTAGCACTACCGTGTCCCCCAAGATCTGGGCCCCTTTTTCGAGGAGGCGCTGGCGCACATAATTAGACGTACACATTATGGACAGCGAGTTCCATATGCTTGGAGGCAGTTACAGCCTGAAAGTTACATTCCCGTGCAAGGGCTTTTAAATCGCGCAGGTTGTCCTCTAGCGACTCTGCGGGGCGCTTGCGGCGGGTAGCGAAAATATGCAGCGCGTAGACTTTGTTTACAGGCCACACGTATAATCAGTCGAGCATAGCGAGGGACCCGGTGTACGAGTCAGTACTGTTGTGTTGTGTAGAGATGCGATGACTCACCCGTGCGTGCAGTAGACTGAGTTTCTGCTCATCTGTAGTAGCGGAGATAGTCGACGCAGCCAGGTAGGTCTTGAAAGACCGAAGCCAGTGTAGAAAGATTTCCTTCACTTCTGCAGCCTGCAGGTCGAGTTCTAGTCGATCAGGTTTGAGGGCTGATTCCATAGTGGTTTTCTTAAGTCTATTAAATTGATGTGACCATCAATTTACTCGAGACACGATAGGAAGTAAACTGTGGCTTTAATAGACTTACAACTGAGCCTGCCTGCGACCAGAAGAACTGAGGGCAGACTCACAAGGCTGCAGCACTTTATACTTCCGGTAGTGGGAGGGGCCATGGGCGGAACCATGGGCGGAGCCACGGGTGGAGCCCTGTACAAGCTCCTCATCTCCCCCTGTGGGCAGAGCCGCGCAACGGCTCACAGACAGAGCCCACAAGGACACAATACTATACAGTGTGAATTACACGATGTACATTCAGGCATTTCGACAACATACTCACTACAGGCAGGTACCGATGGAGCACTGCAAGAGGAACCACAGCCCTTACCCCCACCCATTTTCATGCCTCAAAGGCCTGCACAGAAATTTCTACTGGAAGACCTGACGTGACATTTTCTGCAGTTCTGATCAGTCTGAAGTCTGTTCACTGACACACAACCAATCAAGTCAATTTTTTTCCTTCTTTCGTGGGGCTGGACATAAATCGGATCTTTGATACCCATGCCTCCCAGGCCTCAGATGGGGCTGTTTGCTTATTCCTGACCACTTTGGCGTAAGTAGCTAGCCCTTGCTGACAACTGTCCTCGACATAGCACTGTCTCTGTCAGTCTGTCCCAATTAAGTGTATTCGGCCCAACAGCACATGCTGAAAAAGACCACTTGTCTGGCAGCCCCAATCTCAATAAATCTGTCTGTGCCATAGCCCACCAAAATAGTAGAAAAGGCAGGAAATCAGTCCACCGCCATTTTTGAAATATCTGTGCTGTGGCGTAAGGTGATAACACAAATGGCAAGTTTGCCCAACAAGCACCCTGGGTATTTTTATATGTGACAGGACAGGATATTTCCAATGCTTCTGCTCAGTTAGAATCTCCAACACACAGACCAATGACGACACCACCAGAAAATAACACCTATCTCACACTTCCTAGGCAAAATTTGCCAGCATTGCCAGAATTCTGGCCTGTCAATTTAGAGGTCAGATGGTTCCCAACAGGCTTCAAATTCAACACAGATGCAGGGTACCTATAGTAGCTGCTAACCTTGCATTGCACCACACAATTCAACCGTAAACCTTCATGTTAAGGGTTGTCTCATGGGCATTGTCACTATGGCATAGGGTCACCAGGTCACAGAGCCCATTTATGTCATTTGCAAACAGAGAATTTCCCTACTTCACGGTAATGTATGTGTACAGTTAGGCATTATAAGAAAGTTGATGAGATTCTTTCATCGGACATCTGGGCCACATTCCACCAGGAATTTCCATAACATTTTCCAATGGCTGGTGAAGCTGAAAATTGAATACCATTTCTTTCTGCTCGTGCAGGGTGTGCCAGTGTGCCAGTTCATCCCTAGGAGGGTATCATACCCCATATTTCTGACGTTTTGGAGGAACTTGACCATACATTACTCAGCCACATTATTTCCTCTGTCACAGCCAAACCCCGGGTATTCTTGTCTCGTCATCTTTCTCAAGCCTAATGGCCACCTGAAGATTCATATGGATCTTATGCAGCTTAACAAAGCCATACACAGGGAAGTCCACCCAATGGTGTCAGTAGATGGTAGTTTGTCCAAGCTCACCAATAGCATCTCTTTTACTCAGCTCAGTGGGTTTTGGCAAATACCTCTTGACAGACAATATAGACTCCTGACAACCTTTATCGCCTCCTTTGGTAAATTTTGCTTTTAACAGCTTCCCTTTAGGCTGTTTTCCTGGCCCTGAGACCATGTCCAACATACCATGTCAACAATCCTTGAGGGCAAACAAGGTGTAATCTGCCATCTCATACATGGCTCTACAAGTGCAGAACACGACCATGCAGAAAGGGAGGTCCTCAAGCCTCTCCAGGAATCAGACCCCGTGCTGAACGACAAGTGAGAGCTTGCCGGGACCAACATAAAATTCCCAGGACACAAGATCCAATGGCATTACAGTCAATCTATGGAAAACAAAAGCCATTACTGAGTTTCACCAGCTGAATTGCATCACCGGCATTCAACGTTTCTTTGGGATGGTAAACTGATTGGGAACGTTAATCCTTAACTTGGCCAAACCATAATAATTCTGGGGCTCAGAACAAATCAAGGCCTTTCAATTCATTAAAACTGACTAGTCTTGGTGCACTATGATCCCACATTATCTACTGTTTCCAGAATTTGGTCAGTTTGTTCAGCCACTGAATCCATAGAGGGTGCCATCCTGACATTTCCAAGTATACACCATATCCATGGCAGTGACACTCTTGCACTCGGTGTAGGCGACCGCATCCCTGATCACATTCTCCGGGAAACCCTCAGCACCTCACGTGTCTCCTTGTAGATCAAGCCCGAGATCCACTTGGCTCTGCCATGGTGAGCTAGTAGGTGGCGGATTGCTGGTTTTGCCATACCCTGGATGTTATCATGAAGCACTTTGCAGTGCTGTTTTGCTCAGCCTTTTCCCAATCCGTTGCCTCCTTTTTCTCTGCCAGGCAAATCACTGCTGCTGCCAGCACTTCCTCCACTGGCCTCAGACCTGTTTCCATCCAACTGCAAAAGAACGTTGAGAGAATACCTGTCTATTTGGCTTTGAGTGCCCTCACATAAACTGAACTATGGTATACCACTACTGAGAAAGAGGCAGTTAAATGGGCTGTTTAGTGCTTTTTGGAATACCCGAGGGGACTATCGTTGCAGGGTAGAAACAAATCACAAGCTCTTCATAACACTACTGAATCTACGGAAATTGTATTCAATGATTCCCCCCCCTCTGGTGAGATGATACCAATCTACAACTGTCTATGTCCCAGGCAAATCACAAACCATGCGTGATGTTCCCTCCACAGCCACCATTGATCACACTGTTGCCCTTGATTCTAAATTGGTGTCAGAAGTGGAAGCATTTTCCTCAACTTTCATGAGCTGACTATTCATATCCACCACGGAGCCCCAGGATGTTCAATGCACCTAAAAGAGGTCGGCAAATGCATTCAAGTAAGGGAGCTCTGATCCCAGGGCTGGTCTAAATACATCCCTAATGGTCATCTTAGCCATAAATACTCTGCAAACAAGCCCATTTGACCACTGTAGATGACCTCCCAGTATGACCATTGTTTGGTCATTTCACGCCCATGTGACAAGATATTTTCCAAAGACTCCATGGAGGTCACCTAGACACTTCTAAATACTGAGCAAGAGCCCTGCAGTTGGTATGGTGACCGGGCATCGCACAGGCATTACAGAATGTTGTCTCCTCCTGCCACACCTGCTGCATTAACACTCCACTAACAACCAAAACCATGGTGTCATCCATCTTTCCACATCGGCCATGACAGAAGTTAGGGTTCGGCCTCTTTGACTTCCACGGCAAGACATACCTCATTGGACATTAATTATTATTCTTGAGGGTTCGAGATACTCAGGCTTCGTACAACCATCATCAGGTTGTTACAGATCGTCTTTTACACTCACGGGTTCTTGGATAGAATTGTTTCAGATAAATAGGCCCCAATTCACATACCACCTATTTTCAGCAGTTCATTGTTAATAGTGTAATCACCGATATCACCAATGCACCTCTGCACTCATAGATCAAGGGAAAGCTGTGCGTGCAGTCCAGACCAGTAAGTGTCAGATTTTGAAGAATTCAGATTGGCATTCAGCTGTCATGCAGTATTGAGATAGACCCCTGGCCAATGGATTTTCTCCAACAGAACTCCTTATCGCCTGTTGTTTAAAAAACGCAGGTTCCCCCATTGCCTATGAACTCTCAGCCTCATATGACCCCTGCTGACCATAACACAGTGACAGTGAATGAGTTAAACCTCCAGGAAAGACAGCACCATTGGTACGATAGCAGACACAGAGCGAAAGCTCAGCCACCTTTGTTGCCAGGCCAGTGAGTAAGGATCCAGGACAGGAAAGCCAAAGGCCTCATTCTTCCTAGTATGGAGCACTCGTGCTTGAGGCAGTGGCATAATGGCATTGATCTAGGCTAATGATCTGGGACCCCGGGTTCAAATCCCACCACAGCAGTTGATGGAATTTAAACTCAATAAAAAAAGTCTAATGATCCTTGCCTGGCCTACATGTGACCACAATCCCACAGCAATGTGGTTGACTCTTAACTGCCTCCTCAAGGGCAATTAGGGATGGGCAACAAATGCTGACCCAGCCAGCGACACGTGAACGAATAAAAAAAAGAATTTGGTCCAGATGCCTCTGGTACTATCTGAAGAAACAGACAAGCTCTCATCACATTCACACCCACCAGGCTGCAAGGTTTCGACTACCATCAGATGCAGACGAAATACCCTCAAAACACTCCAGATGCAACCAAGAGGTGCTGGCCCACCCCAGAATCACTCCCAGACCTCTTGCCTAGTGGAGCAGTCTTCAGGACATGCTCTGGCAATGTGGTGAATCTACCCAGAGACTCAACCTGTAGCTGGGGGCTCTGGCATGGAGGGGGGAGGAAGGCAGTGGCTAAATGGAGGCAGTACTATAAATAGATTGAAAATAAATTCCATGGAGGTAATTAAAGATAAGGGACCAATTTTCCAGTCCCAGCCACCAGGGCAATCGTCATAGACAGACAATTTGACGAACCATGTAAAGGCCCGTTGATCTGGACAGGAATTTCTGGTCCTGGGGCAGGTGCAACTGGAAAAGCTTTTATACGGTCGTTAGAAAGAAGAATATATGTTGATCACGTGGCACTGACGTCAGGCAGTTATGTGCTGCATACAACAGTTAGGCCTGAGGGAGACGTGCCTTCCCTGTAACTCACTATTGATGTACTATAAATAGTGTAACTAAACTAATTTTTAAGTAAATACCCAGTTACACCTACTCCCCTGCCTTGTGAGAGTCCTGGTTTAGCACATTCTACAGGAGACTTCTTCCTTTGACAGGTCTATTGTCTCATCCTGCTCTCCTTTCCTGGTTTCTCAGGAACCTAAAAGCATATATTAATGCCATGGCTCAATTAACGAGCCATAACAAAACCCATTGGAATTCAAAATGAATTACCGACCAGCTATTGGCCCTAAAGTTTGGTATGGTGCTGTCAGTTTAACCCATAGTCTCTGGATTACTAGCCCGGTAACATAACAGCTTCTCTGCCACAACCATATACTTGTGGTATCCACGATTATTATCACTTGTGCATAGGATATGCATGTACGAAAGGAAAGTGCCCAGTTTGGATACATATTACATTAAGTCAATTCCTGTTTCCCAAAGCCTGTCCACCATCTACAAGGCACAATTTAGGAGAGTGGCAGAATATCTTCACTTGCCTGGATGAGTCCAACAATGCATAAGAAAGTTGACATTATCCAGGAACAATCACCCTGCTCGAGGGCTCCCCATTCACTCCCTCAACCCCATCACACAGCTGCAGCTGTGTGTACCATCTGCACTGCAATAACTGGCCAAGACTTCTTCAATGGTACCTTCCAAACTCACAACCTCTACCACCTTGAAGCAGAAGGCAGCATGGGAACACCACCCCTTGAAAGTTCCCCTCTAAGTCACACACTATCCTGACTTGGAACTAGACTGTAGTTGCTTCACTGTCACTGGGTCAAATTCCCAGAACTCCCTCCCGAACAGCACTGCAGATCTAACTGCACAGCATGAACTTCAGCGATTTGAGAAATCACATCGCCGTCACCTTCTCAGGAGCAATTAGGGATGAGTAATAAATCATAAAATCATAGAATCTCCACAGTGCAGAAGGAGGCCATTCGGCCCATCGAGTCTGCACTGACCCTCCGAAAGAACACCCAACCTGGGCCCACTCCCACAAACTATCCCCATAACCGCAACTAACCTGCACATCCCTGAACATTAAGGGGAACTTTTAGCACAGTCAATCCACCTAACCCGCATATCTTTGGACTGGGAGGAAACCGGAGCTCTGGGAGGAAACCCACACAGACACAGGAGCACGAGGAGAAAGTGCAAACTCCACACAGACAGTCACCCAAGGCTGGAATTGAACCTCGGTCACTGGCGCTGTGAGGCAGCAGTGCTAACACTGTGCCACCATGCTGCCCTTATTGGCAATACCATCAGTTCTCACAACCGATGAACAAATTGTTTTTTTAAATTACAATATCCACTGCATTGAACCAAAGCAAAAGCTCCAATTCCCTCTAATTTTGCTTTACCTGCTCATTCCAAGTCTTAATGCATATGCGTACCAACGTGTATAAGTTGGAAGTGATTTCTAGGCCATTGCTTCCTCACTTTAGGTTTTGGCTATGTATTGAACGTAGCTGTTTCAAGGAAGGGCTGTAGTCAATTGATGAAGAATGTTTGTTTAATTCTTTCATGCAATAACATTCATAGTATCCAGAAATTGGTTGCAAGTATTGTGGCTCATATTACCAACAGATTCAATTCGCATTGTTCACTCCAACACCAGAATTTATTACAATCTGCTCTTTTTCCATGCAAAATACAAAATCTACAGTATAGAGTATTTTCTAGCTGTATAGTTGTGATGCTTTCGTAATGAGCTCAGGACATTTTTCAATTAGGTGCTAAAAACTTGTATTGAGCATCTGATTTTACATTGAGGTTGTTAAACACACTAATTTCTGTAATTAAACCTGTTTGCTGATAACAAGTAAAGTGCTATACAGTTCAAAAGATCATACTCATTCATCAAAGATGCAATAAACCTACTATAGTCATTGGCAGGACGACAAGAATTTGTTAATGATGGTCTGGTATCTAGTAAAGAATGTCATTTTAACTGAATAAACAAAAGAATAGACAGTAAGTGCAAATGAATGGTTTCTATCCAGAGTTTTCAACCTTTAGTGTATTGGTGTTTTTTGCATAAGAGAATGGAAATGAAACCTTTTCTGCTGACAAGTTTATTTAATGTCAAGGTGCTGACACAGAATTGAAATTTTTAAATTAACAAACTGTGCTATTTGACAACAAATGTTAATATGTGTTCAGATAAATCCTGGAGAGAAAGTAGACATTTGTTTTGCACATGATTCTCATTCACACACTCCCATGCCAACAACACCAACCACCTCCCACTGCCCTCAACCCCTTACCGCAGCCATGCTTGCCACCTAATTAACAGTTAGGATTGTACAATATCTAAAGCTTGAACACTGCACAAAGAACTGTAACTCCAACAGTTTGAATAGATTTGGAGCTGACACATGTTTTGCTACACTTAGGATCCACACAGTACAGAAGGAGGCCATTCGGCCCATCGGTTCTGCACCAATCCTCTGAAAGAGCACCCTTCCTCGGCCCAGTCACCCATCCTATCTCCATAACCCCACCTAACCTGCACATCTCTGGACACTAAGGGGCAATTTAGCATAGCCAATCAACCTAACTTGCACATCTTTGGACTGTGGGAGGAAACCGGATCACTCCAAAATACAGGGAGAAGGTGTAAACTCCACACAGTCAGGCCAAAATCAAACCCAGGTCCCTGAGGCTGTGAGGCAGCAGTGTTAACCATTGGGCCACCGTGTCTCCATTGGCCTAAATGAACAAATTTCAATATGAACATTTATCACCTTAAAGTTTTATCAAAGCTAATTTAGATTTATTTCTGTGCGTGCATAAAGGAAGGTCCTACATGGAACAATAGTGGAAGATGGCTTCAAGATTTTACGTCTAAGTTTTCCTTAGAATCACCAGTCAAGATGTTTTCCTTTCTCCTTCTGCTCTGTAATATCAGCATTTTTTACAGTCATTCCAAATTTCCAACATTGCAATTTCTGTAACCTCTACAGTATGAAAATTAGGAGTTGTTCAACAATGCCCTCTCTACAAATTATCGATTCAAAAATACATCAAATTATTATAAGGATTGAAATGGTCACATACATTTAAGCAACTAATAACATTTTGTATTGGAAATACATGTTTTAAAATGCTACAATTCTTACATTCCAGAAAGCATCAACAAATCTTCCTGATGGATAAAATAAAAAAATTCAGTTATTAGAATGTAATTAGTGCAGATTATAAGTCACATATTGCAAATGTTGATAGGCACATCACAATTTTTGGATGTCCCAGGCCCATTTTCATTCCATGCTTCCCTTTGCCAAGACAGAGTTGAGGGTGGTACAATCTTCCTCAGTGTCACTGGGTCACAGGGTTTCTGATCCATTTCTCACTGTGGAGCCTCACTCTCCAGGCTCATACATGAAGAATGGCAATTTGATTGATCTTATGTAAAGCTGCTGCACCTGTGGAACTGCATTCCAATTGAATCACTCTTTAAGACAGAAAGGAATAAATTGAGACAATTTATCTAGTGCTGAAAAACACCATCTCTGATAATCACAAAACCCCCAGCAAATATTGTTTTTTTCTCCACGGATTTGTGCTCAAGCTGAACAATCCTGGTGTGAAATGCTTCAACATTAGGGGCACCCAAAGTACTAATCAGGTATAGTGCAGCCAGATGTATAGTAAAGGTTCCTTGCTGGCCCAATAATGGCCCACCCTTCAGAACAGCACCCCCTACTGCACTTATGTGGCATCACTTATCCTGTCATCTCTCCAATTGAAATTGCCAGCTAATGCCAAGTTTGTTTTGTGATGTTTGCTAAGCCCACAAGGAACTGGTTATATTTGGCCTTGAGATAAACTTCTGGCCTTATATGTGCCCCATTATTAAGACTATACCCATTTCCACTTCCATAGTATCAGCCAACTCCATGCCTACCTCTCAGCTCTATTGCAAGAACGACTCATCCATACCTTTCTTATCCGCTAGACTTGGCTATTCCAGCACACTCCTTGCCACCCTCTCACATTCAACCCTACCTAAACTTGAGGTCATCAAAAGCTCTACTGCCTGAATCCATGCTCTCCGAGTTTGTGGGCGGCACGGTAGCACTGTGATTAGCACTGTTCCTTCACAGCGCCAGGGTCCCAGGTTCAATTCCCGACTTGGGTCACTGTCTATGTGGAGACTGCACGTTCTCCCTGTGCCTGTGTGGATTTCCTCCGGGTGCTCTGGTTTCCTCCCACAAGTCCCAAAAGACGTGCTTTTAGGTAATTAGGACATTCTGAATTCTCCCTCCGTAAACCTGAACAGGTGCCGGAATCTGGCGACTAAGGGCTTTTCACAGTAGCTTCATTGCAGTGTTAATGTGAGCCTACTTGTGACACTAATAAAGATTATTATTAAGTTCTGTTCATCTGTCAATTCTATATTCACAGAACCATAGGTTAAGCAATGCCTCAATTTTAAAATTCTTATCCTTGTTTTTAAAACCGTCCATGGCCTCACCCTTCTCTATTTCTCTCAACTTCTTCAACCTCACAACCCTCTAAGATAACTCTGCTCCAATTTTGTCTTATTCTGCAAATCCACTTTAATCACGCCACCCAACTAGTAGCCATACCTTGAGCTGCCACATCACTAAGCTGTAGAATTCCATCTCTAAATCTCTCCATCTCGATAACTCTCTTTTCTCCTTTAAGAGATTCCTTAATAGCTGCCTCTTTGATCATCTGCCCTAATGTCTCCTCATGTGGCTCAGTGTCGAATTTTGCTTTGTAGCATGTCTGTTAAGTGCCTTGTGATGTTTCATTACCTGAGATGTGCCATATAAATATAAGTTGTTACTGCTGTTTAGAATTAGAAGAATCCCTATAGAGCAGAAGAAGCTATTCAGACCATGGAGTCTGCACTGGCCTTCCAAAAGTGCATCCATTGAGTCTGCACTGACCTTCCAAAAGTGTATCCTACCTAGCCCCAACCCCCCCCCCCACTCTATCCCCGTAACCCCTCCTAGCCTTTGGACACTAAGAGGCAATTTGGCATGGCCAATCCACCCACCTTACACATTGTTGGACCTTTTTCACATTGGATTACCAAACCTCCCAGAATGGACAATTGATTCCCTGAACGCTCGTATTAGAAACTCAAGATAAAGGTACTTGTTATTTGCAGTCTGAATCTGTGGCCTTTCATCTTGAAGGCTCTCTGCGGCTCTACCTGCAGGAAGTGGAAACTCTTGTGGTCCTCCTGTGTGTCAACACTGGGATGTAGCTCTATTTTGTCACTTGCCAGGTGAGACTGGTCGGGTTGTGCATCAACAGGCCATTTCTGAACCTCACCAATGCAGTGCAGACCCTCCCTATGGTTTGGGGACTCCTGGGTTTGCTTTTGCACCCAAAATTTAAAGACAACTATTCAATCTAGGTGAAACAGGAAGGAATCTGAATCAGCAACTCTCAGCTCCTGGAAAATACTACAAATACTTTCAATCATGCATCAGAAAGGTTAGCAACACAACACCTGGTAAAAGGAAATCATATATCTAAATTGCCCAGAATGTAAAGGGGAGTTCCTCCTTTCAGTGTAATAATCTCCCTTCTCAAATACATTTTTATTTTTTGACCTTTTTCCCAATTTGTACTCCTCCTTGGCCAAAGGTTTTAACTTTCAATTGGGCACAGTTCCCCTGGCATGAACTCTCACTTGTGCGTGGTTTTCTTGGCACCAAATCTCACTTGGGCACAGTTAGCCTGGTGCACACATTGTTCTACACTGCCCTGGGTGCTGACACTTTCTGTTTCCTTAGCATCCATCGTCATTGTGGCACAGTTATTCTGCCACTGAATTTCACTGGCTTACGATTGTTTCCCTGGCACTGATTGTCACTGAAGGATGGTTGGCATGGCACTACTTTCACTGAGGTACAGTTCCATAGATGACAGCTGCCCCATCATGGCCACTCCTTATGTGTAAGTTCAGACAATGCCATGTGATAAAGTGCTGTGGGATTGAACCTCCAGGAATACAGCAAACAAAAATTAACAAGTTTATGTGGGTCGCTTAACACCCAGCAGACAGAGAAGACTTTTACCTAATAGCCTGGGTTTGAGCCCAGAGGTGAAATTTCAGTGTCTAATCCAATAGGCCACCCTGGGTTCCTGAACCTCATCATTTGTGTGTACTGTGCGTTCCATTGTTAAAGTTTCTGATAGTCCCTGATATCATTTTAAATTTATAAACAGGAGATCTAACCCTTTGATCCAAAATTTCCTTTTTTGACCTCTAGTTTTCTTAACATTGTAATTCTTTGAACTTTATTTACCTTTACTAATTTTATAAATCGTATTTCTTAAAGGCATTTTGGTGCAATTATTAGGTAGGAAGTGTGGAAAGATTCAATGCCTTGGTGTACCGAGGAATGGTTTGAATGAAAACAACGTTAGGGTGCATTTATATTGCGCGTTAAACATTAATGCAAAATGAATGTTGTTTCCACTCATGCCTAATTCTCACGGCAAACACAAACTCTGGGCATGCCCTGATGCTCAAACTAAGCAGAGTGAAACGACTTGGAGCAGTTATCCCACACCACTTCAGCCTGACGCCAGATTGTGGGGAAATCCACTCTGGTGTCATACTTGGTTTGCAGTGGTGGTCATGTTGGACCACCGGGACATTTGGTAAATCTGTCTGGTATTAATCCAAATAAGGAGCTCACTATGTGACTATCCATCAAAGACAAAATTGTCCCCTAAAAGTTCTATTCGAAAGGTATAGATCCAGCCAGTTAGGAGCCAAACAATGGATCTGGATCAAAAACAGAAAGTGCTGGAAAATCTCAGCAGGTCTGACAGCATTTGTGGAGATCTAAGTCCTGCCTCGCTGGGACCAAAACGTGTCGTTAAAACATGTGCAGTTCCAGACGGAGAGCTGCTATGTAAATGCACCCTTCTACATCGTTTATGCCCACAAACCTTTCAAGAAAATAATTTAGCCATTGGTTTTCCCCCCAATATGTTCTCATTGCAGACATTATTTGCAGGCCGATTTACAAGTGACAGCGAATTTATGTAACATCGAAATAACTGAATATACACCACGTTACAAGCATCACATTGAATATGTATATATAAACAGCAGAATAGACGATAATTTAAAAAACATTACATTGATTGCCAAGTCTGCTTCCGTAACTGGTACAGCTATATATCTAGCGGTTCGAAAGCGTGCTGAACAAGGCAAATACATTGGTCCCATCCAAATGCTGGTATCTGTACTTTTTTTTTCATTTAGACTTTCGAAATGAACCCAGAAATGACAAACAGATTGGTCAAATTAAAATTTAATGATACAGCAATAGTGAGAATATAGCCAGTAAAAAACAACTATGTACGCCAGATTATCCGAAAAGATTGAAGTGAATTTGTCAGGATTCCATGAAATTCTGAGCATTGTAATATAATGTGAGGTAGGCATTGAAAGATCTCACTCCACCCTCGGTATAAAAAGAAATAAACACATTATTATTTTAGGACAGTTACAACCTTGGGGATGACAGACAATGTTTGATTGGCGTTTAAAACCCTGTACAACTCAAATATTATTCTTTTTAAAAATATTAGAAATATCACAAAGTTCAGAGTGCATACAAAGATCTATACATTATCTTTTTTTATACTTATTGTAATTGTTAACTTCTCCATTTTGCACATTAAAGTCTCGTTTAAATACACAAATATGTACAACACAACATATGAACAACAGTGCATCAAAGCTAATGTGCATTTTTTACACAGATGGTGGAGAGGGGGTCGATTATTTCCCCGCTTCCTAGTTGCGGGATTTTGCAATCCGGCCAATTTACAGTTTGCAATGTGGTCCCTTGGGGGTTACCAAGCAAGTGGTTATTCAACCGAGCAAAGCTTTACTAATGGGCAGAAGTGCACTTGTTTTTAAAAAAAATCCTAATTCAAGCAAAGCAAGGCTCTCCAAATGTTTTCCCGTTGCGATTGCCGGCGGAAGGTAACTATTTGTACAAGAGTTTGCTTGTTTCCAACCCAAATTTGTAAATACTGTATTGTCTAGAGCTGGTGCGCTGCCACCGACCCCATTGTCTGCCTGTCCCTTTATCAAGGACAGTTTGGTCATTCCCCGATTATGTCACCTCCCCACCCACCATCACTCCCCTCGCAGTTTTTAATCACACCAGGCATTTTGAATTCCACCATTGATGTAATTACAATCTGCAACAATTCCTTTTTGGCCGTCGGCTCTTTCTCGCTGGTAATCTTGTCGGAATGTCAGAAGCAAAAAGGGCATTCTTTCAGCAAGAAACCTGGGGGACCGGAGTCATTGTCTCCTTTCATGAACTGGCGCTGTGTGTCTGTGACTGTGTGTCCGTTGACTGTGTGCCTGGGTGTCTTTGTATGTCTGTGTTTGTGTGTATGTCTGTGTTGTATGTGTTTGTGTGTCTGTGCGTGTTGTGTCAGTGTGTCTGTATGTTGCTGTGTATTTGTGGCTGTTTGTGTGTCTGTGCCTGCGTGCCTGTGTGTATGTCTGTGTGTGTATGTGTCTGTGTGTGTGTCTGTATGTGTGTGTCTGTGATTGTGTATGTGTTTGCGTACCTGTGGGTGCCTGTGTGTATGTATGCATCTGTGTGTATGTGTCTGTATGTTTGTGTGTGTGTGTCTGTGTGCATGTGTGTGTCTGTATATGTGTGTGTCTGTGTGAGTGGTGTGTGCCGGTATGTCTGCGTATGTGCCTGTGTATGTGTGTTTGTGTCTGTATGTGTATGTTTCTGTGTATGTGTGTATGTATGTGTGTCTGTATGTGTGTGTACGTGCCTGTGTGTGTGTCTGTGTGTGTCTGTGTGTGTTGCTGTATGTGTGTGTGTATGTGCGTGTGTCTGCATGTGCCTGTGTGTGTATGTGCCTGTGTATGTGTCTGTATGTGTGTGTATGTGCCTGTGTGTGTGTGTGTGTCTGTACGTATGTGCGTTTGTGTGTCTGTATGTGTCTGTACCTGTCTGTGTGTATGTGCGTGTGTGTGTCTGTACCTGTCTGTGTGTGTGTCTGCGTGTGGGAGATTGCCTACACATTGAAGAAGGCAATCGAGATGAACCGATAATCTGCAGCGAGGTGGGAGGGGGAGGGGGAGGTGACGTGGAGGGGGGAGGGGGGGGGGGGGGGGGGAGGTGAACGGACGGAAACTTTCTTCGAGATTTGCCCTCTGTTCGCAAGTCCCATTCCTGTCCCCATGCCAGTCGATGAAAGGAGCTGGGCCCTAATGCCTTCCCCTAGTCTAAACTGGTTCAGTTTGAACAGGTGTCAGTCTGTGTACACACTCTGTGATAATCACTGCAGACTGACCGAGCATCATCCTCACTCCCCCTCCACTAGGCCCAATCCTGACTGGTGACATCTCACAGCAAAGAGGCGAGGGGAGGGAGAGGAAAGGAGGGCAGAGGCAAGGAGGGGGGAGAGGAGTAGAGGGGAGGTGAGGGGAGAGGAATGGAGGGGAGGGGAAGAGTGGAGAGGAGTGGAGGGGAGAGGAATGGGGAGGGGAGAGGGGGAGGGGAGAGGAGAAGAGGGGTGGGGAGGGGGAGGAGGGGTGGGGAGGGGAGGAGGAGAGGGGAGTGGAGGAGAGGGGAAGGGAGAGGAGGAGAGGAGTGGAGGATAGGGGAGTGGAGGGGAGAGGGGAGGGGAGTGGAGGGGAGGGGAAGGGAGGGTTGGGGAGAGGAGGGGAGTGGCGGAGAGGGGAGTGGAGGATAGGGGAGAGGAGTAGAGGGATGGGAGAAGAGGGGAAGGGAGAGGAGAGGAGTGGAGGGGAGGGGAGTGGAGGGGAGCAGAGGGGTGGGGAGTGGAGGGGAGAGGTGGGGAGGGGATAGGTGGGGAAGGGAGAGGTGGGGTGGGGAGGGGTGAGGAGGGGAGGGGAGTGGACGAGAGTGGAGGGGAGTAGAGGGATGGGGAGAGGTGGGGAGGGGAGGTGGAGAGGGGAGGGGGAGGGGAGTGGACGGGAGTGGAGGGGAATAGGGTGGGGGTGGAGGAGAGGGGAGAGGAGTGGAGTGGAGAGGGGGGAGTGGAGGGGAGGGTTGGGGAAGAGGAGTGGCGGAGAGGGGAGTGGAGGGGAGTGGAGAGGAGTGGAGGGGTGGGGAGAGGAGGGGAGATGAGAGGACTGGAGGGGAGGGAAGGGGAGAGGGGAGGGGAAAGGAAGAGGGGAGGAGAGTGCAGGGGCGAAGAGGGGAGGGGGGTGGAGGGGAGGGGAGTGAACGGGAATGGAGGGAGTAGAGGGGTGGGGAGGGGAGGGGTTGGAGGGGAGAGGAGGGGAGGGGAGTGCAGGGGCGAAGTGGGGAAGGGAGGGAAGGGGAGAGGTGGGGAGGGGAGGGGTGAGGAGGGAGGGGAGGGGTGAGGAGAGGAGGGGAGTGGAGGGGTGAGGAGTTGAGGGGAGTGATTGTACTGTCACTGATCTAAAGGTTGTTGGTAGGAACAATGGCAACAGACACCAGCCTGAGGACTGGATGGCCATTCAGCAGCGGTAACTTCCACCTGCCCTTCCCTGAAAGAGCCTTTCGCACCGGGGAAATACCTATCTAGACTGACGCTGACTAAACCTCCCGTTGAAGGAGTAAACATGCGGGAGTTGACGTCCGGGAGGATTTTCCCCGAATTATTGCCCTGCCTCCAGTTTCTGTGGCCGGAACCATCATCTGTTCTGCACCAATTTGAAGGACTTTCTGTTCTCTCCGCTCCTCTGAATGAACGGAGACCTATCGTTATTTAGCCCCCTTATTGCTTGTAATATGACACCTTATAGCATGTGAACAATCTGGTTAGTTACATACCGCCTTACAGGTCATTGCAGGTAGTGTATTAAAATATCGGTGCCATATCCACTAAATGACTGTTATATGAATAAATTACAGAGAACATTCTGGAGTTTATCTCTCTCTCTTCCCCTGATGTTTTATTCGGGAGGGCTGATGTGAGAACCCAGCTATCTGAGTAGCTTTTTAAACTGCCGGCTCTGCTCCTCCAAGCGACCAGCCTCCCCCGTGGTGTGGCCAAATGTCCAGGCGGTAGGCTCCCCGCCTCCGGCATAGGGAGGGGGGCAATCTGCTACCTGCAGCCGCATGACTCCACCACCATGTCCTCGTACTGTTTGTAGACAACGTTGTTGCCTGCGTCGATGTACAGAATGCTGATGGGACTGAGCTTGGTGGGGACACAGCAGCTGGGAGGGGTGGAGTGGGGGTCCATGGAGTTCATGAGGGTCTGGATGATGGCGTGGTTGGTGGGCTCCAGGTGTGATCTGAGTGGGAAGTCACACACCCCTTCGCAGTGATAGGCTTCATAATCGAGGGGCGCGATTATCCAGTCATCCCAGCCCAGCTCCTTGAAGTTGACGTGTAGGGGCTTCTTGCTGCAGCGGGACTTGGACTTCTTGCCGTGACGCTTGCCGTGGCGGTTGGAGAAGGCGGTTCTCCTTTTCCTGCGCCCTTTCAGATGGCGCCTGCCCCCCTCCTGGGAGCGCTCGGCCTCCCCCTTCATCTCGCTGAAGAGGCTTTCCCTTTTCACAGTCCGGCTGTACACCACCAGCAGCGCTCTCTCCTCAGCTGCTCTCCCCTCCCGGCCAAAGCCCGCCTGCCTCAGGTCGATGTCCCCCCCGCTTCTCCTGGACGTCACCCTCAATTCGAAACAGAGCTGGGCAGAGTGCAGCAGCTTCAGCATCCCCCACACGTCCAAAACCTGCCAGCCCTGGGCGTCCGGCTGGCCAATATGCAGCCTTGTGGACTGCAGTAATTCGGGTGCCTGCCCCTCGGTCAGACAGGAGTACAGTTTGATGTCGTACAGACCTGGCAGTGTCTTGCCAAACTCCTCCGGCGTCTTTCTCAGTAACCTCAGCTCAGCCCCGACTAATTCCTCTTTGTCCGACAAGGTCGCCACATCAAACAAGTATTTTTGTCTTCTTAAATGCGAATGTAAAAGATGATCTGTAGGAGAAAAAGTGCAGATATTAAAAGGTAGGACATAAACTAGATCAATTGTAAATGGCTCAGGATCAAACCGAGATTCTCTCTATATATACATATATACACTTTCAAAAGTGGCTGCAGACTGTTCTAATAATTGAGATGCCGTACTGCAGAAAGAAGGTGAAATCTTAATTTATGATTCTATAAGATTTTTTAAAAATCACTGGCAGATTCAACTGGCTGAGAAAGCCACCTTCCCTGCACCGAATGATCTTTCCAGTTTCACATTGAGCTCCACAAGTTCCCGCTGGAAAAGCTGCTTATTGTCCAGTCACCACCTCGTTTTGCCTCACTTATTTCAAAGCAAATCGGCTTCAAGATGTAAAAAGCTGCTGCCCCGGCCCCAGTGCCTGTGCTCATTATCCAGATAGCAATCGCTGACATCCTCGGCAGCTCAAACTTCCAACTCGGCTGCATGCAAATGAGATTGAAGGTTACTTTCACAGAAGCTGCCGGTTTCTGCCCATTCTTTGTGGAACAATGTTGCGGCAGGAAGTGGTGATGGGTGTAAACGCACACAACCGCCGTTTTTAATTCGGACCCCAGCGTGGTTGCTTTTAGCGGAATCATTTAGGAATGATTGGGAGCCACGTTGGGACAGGTACAAACCGAAATAACTTCCCGGGACTTGCCCCAAACACACAATACAAATTAAACATGACAACAGACTAGGAAACTAAAATCTGAATACTGCTTTAATTTAAAGAGACGTGCTTACACTTCCAGTGTCTTAAAGCTACTTTGTCTTATTTTTTATTGGGGAGGGGGAGGGGGGGGGGGGGGGGGGGGGGTTAAACCTGCAGTTCCCAATCAATGATCAATATTTCAGCCTATTAGGCACGAACGCATGAAGCCACTATGTGTACATTCTCCCTGTCCTTTCCCGGTGGAGGTTTAGGGACTGTTTTAGATTTTATTTTTTGTCTTATCATATTGCGCTGACATTTCGGAGACTGGGTGTTTTATCCAATAGGCCATCGATTTGGTGGACGACCTCAGAAAGTTTGCAATAAATCCTTGTCCAAATAACCCGCTGAAGTCATTATTAAAACAGGACCTTTTGAATGATCTCCATTGCTAAGAGCAGTTGAGCTGATCACAGTTAACGCTTTTAAATAACAAACAGGTCTGAAATGTACAATCAATCTAGTATATAGGGGCTATCTATATTAGCCTTTGCCTTACACATTTTAGCGAAGGTGCGGCCTCTCAATAATATATCTGCAACCGTGCACATTTATAACGATGTGTTTAATACCATTTGCAGGTGTGTGTACAAAAACAGTCACAACTTCCAAGAGAAACCACTGCTTAACCCCGAGTAGTCGGAAATCTCAGTCGTCGTTTAGTTGGTTACCTGTGGGCTGATCGAGTTAATCGGTACCCAACAAGCGAAAATATGTTTTTGACCTGCAATCTCCAAAATGTGGATGAATTGATGGTGTTCGGTCCACTCCTGTGCGTGCGTGTGTTTGCTGGGGGAGCGGCTGGGAGGACATTGGATCAGTTCTTTATGAACACTGAGTGATGTCGAAAATCAAACATGTGCTTTTAAATAATCGAATCCTTCATTTCCGCATTCTCCATTTGAAAGAAGCGGGAGTGTCTGCCTGGTGTGCAGATGTTTATGAAGGGCAGTTTTAATGCACTATATTGTCCGAGCGGCGATCACACAACAGCAGAATGCTTACACGGATGCCTTTCCCTCAATAAATATACTCCTTTTCTTGTTCACGTACAAATAATCGACGCCGATTTTCGACCTTTTATTCACAATTTGCCGTTCGGCTTGCATGGGAATGTGAAAGGCATGTGTGTGTGTGTGTATTCAATTTAAACGATGAAGTCATTTGGCCAATCCTATGCCTTTGTCCTTCACTGATCCCAGCTGGCAGGTGGGTTCAGTTGGAGCAGACATCCCAATGCAATGTAGGACGCTGAAAGAATCCTTATTGACACTGCGCTCGTGTGTCCTATTGGGGAATTGTCTGGAAGCTTTCTTCTCCAGAAAACAATCAAACTCTACCACACAGGCCGAACTCTGCCAATTTGAACAGATCCCAACCAGATGAGCTATCCCATGCTCTTGGCTCCAATGGGCACACTTTGATAAGGAGTGCATTTTTACACTCTTTTCACTCACGGCCTGTGCGTTAAGCATCGTGATTTTAATTTAAAAGACCTGTGGAATAGACCAGACCGGCTGGAATTGTCATATTGTCCATTTACCTGCAAATTGGTCCAGTCCCTCACTTTGTCAGTATGGTTTAAAATCAACACTCTTCCAAATGCAATAATCGCCTATACAATTTACAGGATATTTAATGGGCAAATGGGCCGTGGTGTTAGAGCACTGTTTTCTCTCCCTCTCCTCAAGCTTTCCCAGACCGCTGCCTGAGGAAGATTCACTGAATGAACGGTTTGAGCTGTTCATTCAGATTGTGCGGCCTAACCGTGAACGTGCATAAATCAGGTAGTCTTCACTACAGCAATGTTGGCACGGAGCGGAAAGATAACATTATTTTTTTTAAAAGAGAATAACTCCGTCCTGGAATGTTACAGATAGTTTGTATGAAGAAAGGTCCACAATCGTACCGACAGGTAGCTCGCAGGTGAGATAGAACGTGGGAGAATGTGTTATTGTTTGACACGACCCAGGAATAAATCTTTCGTTAAACCCGGGCCCTGTAATAATGTTGTCAAAGTGCCTTGTGTATATCTGCTGTTAAAAAAAACACAGTAAAATCTCAGGATGATATTCACGTCAGAAAGCCCCACCTGGCGTCTGACCCCCCCCCCCCCCCCCCCCCCCCCCTCCCAGATAAAGCAGCAACTTGTACAGGAATGTTCTCACCGCCCTTTGCCAAACGTGTTCCAAACTCTCTGGAATGGGGAGAAAGGCTGGGTTTGGAAAAGGAGCCGGGGAGGGTGGGACCAGACTGCTGTATTGCGGCCAACCCCAGGCTCTTTGCTGATTTCAAACCGTGGCCCCTTTTTATATGGTCCCAATTTATCAACAACGGAATAAGTGCATCACTCCAAAACCTACGAAAAAATGTGATCGGGTATTTCAGTCTAGAAAAAGAATACATCTGAGCGATTCGAGAATGATCATAGATCCATATTGGTCAGCTGGGATTTCGGATTTTTGA